>NC_065957.1:10546364-10853636 GCF_021464435.1 Cataglyphis hispanica | reverse complement strand
GAAGGCACTTGTATATTTCAAACGCGGGCTCGTGCGCGGTGCATCGAGAAGGAAACGGGGGGACGAATTGTAACTGGCATGTCGGCATGATATTTAACGCAGGAAACCGTAATAGCGCCGGTTTTTAAGAATGAGTGGTCTTTGATAACGGCATTCCGCGCGTGCGAGAAATTATCGTTCGCAAAAAGAACTACTTAGCGTATTGCGAGCGTGAGGGGAAAAGATTATAAGATATTTTTCTGCCTAAACGTTCATACATATGATCACGATTTTAATTAAAAAATTGAGCACATTTGATATTTTGGAATTATATAATAAAATATATAGATGACATACATCTGATTATATTGGTTATACATATATGTAATTATATATTATTATTCTTATAATGATTAAAATTTGGCTTCTTTTTTGTCATGCAACAATACATCTTCAGATAGCTAAGGAAAACTATGTACCGGTTGATTGTAACATCAGAAATTGTGTCATTATCTCAAAGCAATAGCTGCTCAGCATGATGTTGTGTATCAAAATTAGAACATGTTCTTTTTCTCTTTTTTTCTCTTGGCCACTTTTTTAGTATCATCGGCGCGTTGGCGCCCTACATTGTTACACTCGACTCATCAAAATGACACAAACAAGGAAAAGAAATAGTTAAAGAACACATCAAAGCGATGTGATTTCAGTGAGCACAACACGCTTACTATATTACTTCTTCATTGGGATGAGAGAGAAAAAGAGAGACTAAGAAGACAAGACACGCGAGTAAAAAAAATAAAAAGTGTCGAGAGAAGACCGTGTCGGCGGGACGCGCAAGGGAATTTCGAGTAAACGAGTTAATTTGCATCGAGAACGAGGACTCGCGCGCGGATAAGGATGGCAGCTACGCGCCGGATGATGATCTTGACGACGTACCGACGATGCTGGGAATGCAGGATCTTACCTTGTAGAATCGCGCGAAGGGCCGTCTAATGAAGTAGAGTCAGATATAATGACAGTTGATCGTTTCAACAAATTTATCCGACCTGCTGAGCTGTCAGTCGGTATCTGAGTACGGTTTATGTACGTATTAACTTTTTATATTTTCAAAAACTTAAGCGATATCTTTAAGATATCCATAATATAATTTATATATACTTTATTAATAAAATAAATAAAATAATTAATTTAGATAAACATAATTTCCTTGTTATATTCGTTTAAAGATTTTATTCTTATATATCATTGTAATTTTATATTCCGGATAAACTAAAGATTTTTGCGAACTAGGTTTCTTTTCTTTTGATAGATATGCATAATTTTTTTTCAACATTTATTGAGGACTGAATCCTTTTATTAGCCACATGTTTTTTCATGATGTCAAGGTAATCAGAAGGCGATCGTCATTGTCATCTCTACGCAACTTGCTTCGCACCACACAAAACTTAACGTACTTTGTGGCCCATTAGTATCGCAGCCGGTCGGCCATCTCTAGTAAAACGTCGCGGATTAAAATCAAATTACGTCTTTTCCGCGATTCATTCTCAATTTACTGCCTCCGTTCGTCGTCATCGCGCGCGGCCTTTATCTCCGTTCGTATACTTGCGAATGGGGCGCGCTGGTTACGGCGCTGACGCGCGTAATTACACGGTGGGATTAAAGCGACACGTCGGACTCCCTCAAAAGGACAGATCCCGGGACACTTCGATAGGTGTTTCCTCGCCCTCCACGCAGTCCTATCGTCGCTCCTCTCTACTCGCACCGCGTCGCGGCGTAGGCATCGCCTAATTGGAGATTCCCGAAGTTAACGTGGCAGCATGCCGCGCGAATGAATTTCCTCAGCGACGCCTGCCCTTCAATTCCGGCTTGTAGAGCGAGCGACGAGTCTACACAATTGCGCGAATCTTTTTTGTCCGGAAGACGAATCTCAAGTCTTGGGGTTGATCTTGATGGAATGTATTACAAAGGTCGACTGACGAAAAAAAAAAAAAATTGTAGAGAAAATTTTCAAGAAAATTAAAAAATAGCTACACAAAAGATACACGATAACATTTATATTATTATTCTTTTACACGAGAAAGAATAAAGAGGATGAAGGCATAATATATATATATATATATATGTATAACTCCTCTGGAAACAGAAATTTATTAACAGAATTAAATGAAAAACTGTGTCTGAATGTACGTATCAATAAAATCAATAAATAATTCAAGGACGATAATGTTCGAGTGGCAAAAAGCTCAAAGGATACTATTCGAATAATAATAATACTTTAACGGGAAGTCAAGACATGAACGTGAAGCATAGGTACGTTTTAATCACAGGAAACCCGCCGTTAGATAGGCTCGACTCTACGGGCTTGTAGTTTGAGCATTCGTCGGCTCCGGGAATGCGAATTGAGAGATAAAACGGGAAAGTTGCTGCTCGTCTCTTCTCGCACAGCCATCGTTCACTCGATTGTCCTTGTTCCCCGCACGTCGCCATTCACGTAACGCCAAACTCTCGTTCGTTCGTTCCTCTGGTCGAGAACCCGGGCCGCCCCTCTAATTTTCTTCGGAGTTCAGCTATGCGGACTACATTATGGAATAATTGCGCGGGTCGTTATTTCCGGCTTCTGTTTTCGCCGGCGGCCGCCGTGTTCCTATTCCTATGTAACCGTGGCGAATATATAACAAGGGCAACGCCGGGGCTCACTCTTTCGTGCGGACTAATGAGCAATGATATCTACATTTGCGATTATATTCGACGTATATCACCTTTTTACTCCTTAACGCACGTCGGAACGTGCTTTAATCAGGCGTTTGTCAAAGTAGCGATGAGAATTATCCTGCTTGCTAAATGATAGCTGGATATGCGCTTTAGTATGTATTATTCATTCAGTATTTTTATTCATTTATAAGATATATGCTATCGTGTTTTTTTATGATTTGCAAAAATTTTTTTTTTTGTCGATTTTACAAAGACGCGAGATTTCTTGATTACTTCATTTCATCTATTTCAAAAGCAAAGGAATTATTGAATCGATCCTCATCAAGGCTCATACTCAAGGAGGACGGCTAAAGAGCTTCGGGTCGATTTTGACCCGGACTGAAATGAAAACCCAACACGGCGAGAGTAGGGATGAAGGTTGAACGTCGAAATAAACAGGGGAACGCCACTTTAAACGTGCAATTGCATTGCCGGGAATCAGACCCATTTCTCTCCATCTCGCTCTCTCTCTCTCTCTCTCTCTCTCTCTCTCTCTCTCTTTCTCTGGCTGTCGCATTCCACCTCTCTATCGCGTATCAGGGCGACAGAGCGGGCAGCTTGCAAAGCCCGCTTCGTTTACCCCGCCTTACCCGCGATCCTTCGAGATTGCTGAGCTATTCTCGCGACTGAATGTTTCATTAAGGCCACCCGGTATTGCTCTTAGATAACTCTACGAGGGGTAAATGAAATTTCCGCCATCTCCGATATCGCCACGTCGCTACTGCCACCTTCCACCACCTTTCATTCCCTAACACATCCTACCCCTCCTCCACTTTCTTCACCACCCACATCCTCACCCTTTTCTGCTTTCGTTCTGGCATGTCACCGACTCGAGAAAGATTTAATCAAACGCTTACAGCTCGTTCGACGCGTAACGAAAGCCGCGAATTCGACGGTCGCGTCCGATTGCGACGCGAGGCATCGCGAAAACGAATGCAAATGAGAAGAGCGTCGACAAAATTAAATGACTAAAAATAAATTAATTATAAATGCAGTAAACAGGATTGTTTTGACGGCGAAAATGAGAGAAAGGCATATGGATTAATTTTAAAAATTGGAAGAAGACGAGAACAGGACTAAAACAGAAAAAGCAAGATAAGAAAAAAGAAAAAAAAAAAACACTATCTGCAAGCAGCCGTCCGTATTCACCATAACGATCTCGTATCAGCCGTCATCCATTAAATTCATCCAAAAAGGACAAATACTAAAGAAAGAAGATCCAGCTCATAACAAAATCTGTAGGATAAAATAGATGAAAGAATTTTCGCAGGACCCATATTCCTCTTTGCTCCGGCAAGCGAGAGGCAAGTCGGAAATGCTGCAGAGAATGAGAAAAAGGGAGAGTGGGGCAAATTTCTCTGTATGGCCTAGATCGAGACGAACTTGAATGCTCAGATGTCAGAGAAATGGCAAATCCTCATTTGCCGTTTCCACGAGAAGCGTACGTAGAAAAGAGAGGAGGGAAAGGGTTGAGGGCAGGAGGGGTGGTTTAGGGATCGACGGCGCGGCGGAGAAAGACAGAGAATGCAAATCGCGTACGTGTGTGCCTGTCCCGGCGCTGTCTGCCATGCTCATTCCTGCGATCTTCAATTAATGAAACTCGGATGCAGTCGCGTCGCATGTCAAATAAATATGTCTCGTACCTCCCTTCCCCTTCCTTCTCCTCCTTCCGTTCTATCGTACAGTCGTCTTCTCCTCTCTTCTCCGCCAACAGACTACTTATCCTCTTCTTTTTCAACCCCCGCGTTAACGTATCTCATCGTTGCTGTTCTTCGTGAATCTTTCCCGTGCCACGACCGATGTGCCGTCTGTGTCTGCACACTTTAACCCTTTCGCGAGTTGCTTCTCTTCCCCGCCCGTTTTCCCTTTCGGTTTGATCTGGAACGAAATCATCGTACTATTCGCACGTACATGTTTCTGACAGCTCTTGGCTTGCCCTCCCTTCGCCCTTTTTGGCGCGACGATAGGATTTGCGTGGCTCCGCTCGATTATCGCTGGAACTTTGATTCTAAATTTGGAGTACGTAATCGTCATGATTCCACGTTTGCGCATGTATATTTAAAAAAATTATTTAATAGAATCTTTTTTAAGTAAAATATGTATGTTATAATCGATTTAGAAAGAAATTGTTTTTAGAAAGAGATTAAAAAAAGAAGAGAAAAAGAGGAAAAAGTCGCAGAATTAGAAGAAAGAAAGCCAAACATAGATGCGGTTCGGTACATGAATCGTCGACATAGTCGTATAATGTCGGTAGTGGCTGACGATGTATCTCGCTCGACCAAGCAAGAAGAGAAGAGAATATGATGAAGAAGAAGACTAAAAGAGGGAGAAAGAGAGAATAGAGAGAGGGAGAGAGAGAGAGAGAGAGAGACGCAAAGAGAAAGAGAGCGCTTCGCGGAGATCTCTTTATTCTTATTAGCCTCAACAGTGATTTCTGCAAAATTAAAATTGCCTAAGGAGGTATCATTTGCCTCCCCGTCAACCCACCCACTCACCCTAACCCACCCCCAACTCATCTTTTTCGTATCTCTCGCGCACTCCACTTTGGTTCGGCGTCCTCCTCACGCTAGGCACTTCTTTGCCTCCTGCCAACCAACCATCCAACCAGCCAAGAGCTTCTCTGATGTTGCTCCTGCAGATAAGTGGTCGGCTCTTGGGTTGCCTGCCTGCGGGCACTATTGGTCGATGCGTTTTTCCGTCCTCCTCCCGTCTTTCTCTCGTCACTTTTTTAATTCTCTTTTTCTTCATCCCATCCTTCGTTCTACACCTCTTTTCATCGTCTCTCCGATGCTTATGTCCTATCTTCCCTCCATTCCTCCATGCCCGTGTTTACATTTTATTTTACGTCACGCTCCTTTATTATCTTTCTCATTTCCCGGGGATACCCATTCGTTCGTGACAATTGTCGGAAATGGGGAGGAAGTGGACGAGTCGATGGCAAGCGCTTCTTCGTGGTTCGTTCTAATCTAGCTTTAAGGCACGTCAAGTACTTATCACGTTTAATATATCCACTCCGTTCTTACCATAATTAAATTCCATCTCTTTTGTATTTGCATATGTATTACACAAGGAAGCTTCTTCTATTATGTGTCAATATTGATGAAAAATTTATATTGATATAATTCAATGAATAATAACGAAACAATAAATAATAAAAGAGAATTTTTTTGTAATGTAAAATTTTTGTAATTACATTACGAACGTTTTCAACGTGTTCTTTTTTTTTAACAAATAAAAATTATAAATATAAAAATATGTATATATCTATTATCTTGGCAGTTACAAAGTGTGAACATTCCGTAGATGATATCGCGAGATCAAGAAAACGCTCTTAACTCTCAGTTCGGCGTGCAATTTCAATCAGAGTGGAGATGGACAGAGATGAGATTTCCTTTCGAAAGGAAGGCCACTACGAGAGGGTGTTCTCTATCAAACGTTCGGCGCGCCGCGGAATGCGCCCCCGATGGCTCGCCCTTCAGGAATCTCTCACGATGCTCATCCGATAGATAAATTGATACGGAATTTCGGCGGTCTCGCGCTTAATCGACCGATCTATCCCTCCTCCGTCTAACGAAACCCTCTTGGTTCGCTGTCTCTCGGCGTTGGCGTCCCACCACCTTGTCCGCAAGAGGTTTATCGCCGACACTTTGTAAACGCCGTGATTTCAGACCGCGGCGTAAACCTCAGGCCGGCTTAGATGAACCGTGTTACGCACCGATAATTAATCCTTCGTTGACGGGAATGGAATTCGACCGTTGGCACGCCGGCGAGAGATTATTTTGCACATTGCTTTCGGCCGACCGATATACATTATTCAGCGGACGATCCAGCGAGTAATGAATGATTAAGCGCACAGTAGCAATTAATCGGGGATTAAATGGCAACGCTGGTGTGCGATGAAAATTTAAAATCAAGATCCATATATTAATTATGTAGCTCATACTTTGTAAATAAATTTTAAAAATATTGTTTTATTTTTTAATATTTCTTGTGTTATTTTGTTATATATTATGCACTTTTAAATAATTGACGGAAGATGACATAATGTGATGATACAAGAATTACAGAAAAAAGTTTCTGTCATGGTAATTACAAAATTCACGTGGCGGCACGATATTAATTTGAATCGATGTTTACAATCTGGAATTTTTTGTGTACTCTTGCGGTTCTACTGTAAGATATTACGCATATGATTTCCGCGATAGCAAGAATTATTTCATTTTAGTACTCGCGCTCTTGCATGATTAATTCTCATTTGTTCCTGTCATGCTGAATAGTATATTTTTATCTCAAAGTTATCAAATTATTACTTCCCAACGGCAGAAATCTTTATCTATTTTCGATTAAAAGCAACAGAGGCATATTGCTATTATTATATATGTGTGTATGCATATTAAAGCTTTTTTTATTATAAATAAAATATCTTCATCACTAAAAAAGAGGAAAGTTAAAAAAAAATAATGCGAAAAAAGAAACAGAGAAAATAGCAGTTGTTTTGGCAATAGCATCTACGATGATTCACTGCACTTCTGCGATTTTCTACCTATGCAGATGCAGTCATCGTTGCCTTTATAACGGGGCTTGAAACCGTTCTCATTAACCCGCGAGCAAATGCCGCGCTCTGTCTATCTGTTCCATCTGCATTCTGCACCCGGGAGCGTTCGGTGGATGCTTACTTTGATTTGTCTTGGAATATTGCGCCCCATTCTCTTCCATCACGCCGTCATCGTTTGAACATCTTCCTTCCTATTCTTTCTGCTGTCTTTTCGGGTAGAACACAGCTTCTATTTTTATATACATGACATTGAAGCGATATCGAAGTTATAAGAATTTTTCCATAGCGTCCACACGATGCGCGATGATACATTCCTTTTTATTTTGTTATAAATCTATTGTAATCAATTTTTTTATTTATTTATATTTTTATATGTATATATAGTACTCATTTCCGAATTAGCAGTGCTAATAAAACACTATATTTTTTCATGTATCAACCTAAACACGTTGCTTTATGCCGAATTAACACAAATATAAATCATATATTTGCATATGAATTATTTTATATAGAAAAATTAATACATTAAATTTTTTGTAATAGAAATAGAAATATGTTGCAAAATTTTGTGAACTAAAAAGTATTAATCAGAAATCTGATTTTCTGAAAGTTGTTGTCCGATTCGCATCAAGAAGGAGAACAGTGGCGTGTAGACGTATACGCGAGCGTAATCTGTAATTAGCGATCCCGATTAGAGTAATTTACGAGCCGAGCGTGCTCACACTGTGTCAGCCATTGTATTTTAATGCCACCTCGCCATCTTCACCTTTAAAAGGAGAAAAACGCCGATTCCCCTGCGGCGTACGAAGAGGGAAGTCGGACCGTAACGCCTGGCGTGTAACTTACGAATTAACGAATCGGGTCGAGCTGAGCATCGTAGGGGATTTATCCTTTACTCTTTAACGACATCGTGGGCGCGCGTGTACATCCGTATTGTTGCGTATCGTTGATCCGGGAAACGGTATGTACAGTCGCTCTTAACAGAACACGTTGTTCCACATCATGATGTCGAAACGTTCTACTTACTGCCTTGCCAAATTTCACTCACAGTATAATTCAGACGTGTATAACACCGTTTCACCGTTTGCAAGCGTGTACACGTGTGGCGCGCGAAATATATACTTTATTCAATCTGTGAGGATAGTGAACTTTTCCGGGAGCGATGGCTGCGACGCGATAATAAAAACGGAGCGCTCGAGAATGTTTTACTTCAAGAAATACGGATGTATATTTCTGCTCGCGTAGATATCATATATGATCAAGATAATTAACGAGCAATAATTAATTTAAAATAAATAAAACCTCTATCAGCGTTTGAATCGTATAATGATGCTGCATTAACAACAGACGCCTGTATTTATAATTCGGCGAGTCGAAATATACGGCGCCTGATATTTGAATAGTGCCTATCAATTACGGATTCATTTGCACATTAATGCGATTTTAATTAAACTCGACCTCGCTAGTCGTCATGCGAAATATGTACATAGTTCAGGCAAATACGTGTAACACGTGTAACACGCATACACCCGCGCAGCTTTCGAAACAGTTTTAAACGAACATTTCGCACACACAAGATATCCCGAATGTTTAACGAGATCGTAATTATCGAGGCAAATAGCAGCATTAAACATACATAAGCTCGCTTTGGCATGGCTAGAGGATTTTATTATTTTTTTTTCAATCATCTCTCTCTCTCTCTCTCTCTCTCTCTCGCAGCGCACGCATGGTCGACAGCGTTCTAATCTAGAAATCGCCCGTATAAATTAAGATGCCGATTAACATCTTTCAAGACCGGAAAGGAAGCGCGTTTTATTCGAACTCCAAGAGAAGGCATCGCCTTCAGGGTTTTTCCAGACGACACACACGAACGCTTTTCCCGGTCGGAGGCCGGGCATAGTTACCGAGTAGCCGCTAATGTCGACGTAAGAAATATATCGGGCGTAATCAGTACGGTTAACCAGCCGCTAACTACAAGCAACAATTAAATGCATTAAGACACAAGATGTAGCGTGTACGCACTAAATTGCGTTCATGCATTGAAGTTTCTCAGGACGATTCCTTTCGATGCTTCGTTGCCGAAGGACGAAGGAAGGTACCGAGAGAAATCTTACAACTTTTTCCTGTTGCTATTTCTTCCTTCATTAATTCCATCTTTCTTATTTTTTTTATTTTATATTCTATATTTTATTTTATATTTTATATTTTTTTTATTTCGTTTTATAAAACATTATTTAACAATCTTCTTAATTTATTAATTATATTTTACATTAAATAAAAAAGTATATTATATTTAAGATAAAGTTACACAATAAGTTGTAATGGCTTTAAAAATATTGGAGAAACAATATATAATATATTATATAATATAATAGATCTCTCTTTTTAAAGTTTTGTATAATTTTGAAACATTATTTTTTCCAAATAATAATTTTTACTAATAATCTTTGTATATTATATGTTTCTCTTTAATTCTGATATGGTAGCACCCATTGTTGTTTATCCATAAAACATGCACGCACACGTAAACCCTCTTAACGTTCCGTCGTGTATCGACTCGAGTCATCTCCAACGCACAACAGCGCCGTGTAATTATTCAATGAAGGCACCTTCTACGCGTACGCACCCGATTGATGTCGCTGATTATAACAGCAATTACCATTAGCATACTTAATGGTTATCAAGTGCAGCGGTAGGCAGCCACGTTGCAGGGATATCCTCGATACTCGAGCATCGCCTCTAGGAAAATACATTGTGTTCGTATGTCTTATCCCCTTAAAACACCGGCGGGCTGTCCTTGTAGATGAAATAAAAACATATGTGCATCATTTTTTTTTACTATATAATAACTATTTATATATTAATATAAAAACGCGACTGATATAGAGAATAAATAATATTCATGGATCCACGCCCATAATTCTTGCATGTTAATGCTTATCTCGATATAAGATTATAATATATTATGTATATGTGTTTCAGAATTTAATTATTACAACTTTATTGCGCATAATTCCGCAAGGTGCATAATTATTTCATCAAGCAGAGTAATAATTATAGGTGTTTATTATCGCATTGATCTTAAATTACATTAATTTTTATATAGTATGTCAGATTGAAGAAATATCATAGAATAAAAATTTGAAAAAATAATGAATATAATAAATTACAGCATTTGTGTGCTAAAATGTGTTTTTATAATTATTAACTTTCATAAACAAAAAAAAAAAATTTTTTTATCTATTTTTTTACATAATCAAATAAATATTATGTGTGATACAAATCATATTCCAATGATAAAAAATTTAAGGTTGGCATGCGAATATATTAATATCTACATCTGCGTATTCAACAAGCCGCCTATCTTTATTTCGACGCGTCTATTTTTATTTCTACACTCGTATTTATTTAAATCGCAATCGTCTTCTCACGGACCGCGCCGATACGTAAACAAGAGTATCCCCGTTGGAACTTTATAATTAATATGCGCACGGCCGAACGGCTTTTGAATAATTCCACGCTGGCGTCTCGACTTGCCGCGACGAACTTTATCGACATTAATTAAAAACGTGGCAGCGCACTCGCCGTGTAGTTTGCGTCCCCGCGCTTATCGTCGCGACCGGGCGTTCGGAGCAAACACTGTGAAAAAGCGAAAGACCATTGCATATCCGTTATCAATCTCTCTTTCTCTCCCTCCTTTCTCTCTTCCCTATCTTGTTTCCTCCCTCTTTCAAGCCCATCACTGTTCTTTCGTTATAGTCCCCGATCCCTCTGCCCTTTCGTATCGCCCCTTTCACGCCTCGAACCCTTTCGCACAACCGCGAAAGCCTTCCTTACGAAAGGCAGATGAATATTCATGCTCCCGTACCACACGGTCCACGAGGTTGCCATCGGACATCAGTGGCAATCAACTGACACGACCAAACGGCCGAAGCCATAAAGCCGTGTCGGATGTATTTGGGAAAAAATGCGGGCATGTAACGGAACGGTGTTAAAGGGAGAGCAGCTGGCGGCTCGAAATCGGCAGCGGACGCTATATATCCATGAATTATTTGGCCACTCCATTAATAACAAACGATGGGACTGTATAAATGTCCATCGACGCCCGTGGCGGTGTCGACAGAATGGAAAAAGAAAGAGCGCAGCGCGCCATTTCCAGCTTGCACAGTGAAATGCATAATTCTATCAAATATTGCAATCAACCCTTTTCACGTAAGTAATTGATTACTTAATTGATATATTTTGTTGACATAAAACATTATTCAATTTTGCACAATACCCCCAGTTATTTGCAAAAAAATTAGTAAACCCAAGAAAAAAAAAAATAATATATAACTTAACATCGTAATCATCCGATTCGCTTATGCTCCGCCATGCGTGAAAACCGCAGGTGCCGATACGCTTCTTCGAAGAAGTGAAAGAGCAAATCGTCCCTGTGGGGCACGTTTGGTAACGCGCTTCACAAGGAAGAGGGGAACGGAGAAGAGCGTTGAGGTGCTTCAACGCAACCGGAAGTGGCATTATACGCGCGAGCAAGGATACTCGTCTAATTGTCGGAGAGAGATAATTCCGCGCGATTTGCATACGTTTCCTCGTCCGTTAGGTCGAGACGCGTCAGCCGGGCAATTAGCGATTACTGATTAAGTCAAACGGCCGGGGCCGGCTCGGTCAAGAGCCCGGCGAAGGGGACGAGGAAGAGAGCCAGAGGGAACGGATGCGTGGGAGGCCGAGAGGGAGGGAGGGACGAGGGGGACGAGGGGGCACGACGCGGCAGGCGAAGGGTGCTGATGGTGAGCGATTGATATCTGGTGGGAGGAGTGATGGGTGCCCCGCGTAAGCTCTCTGGCTTTCTGGCTCGTCTACCGACGCTCGATCTATCCGAGGATTCTTATTGTATGCTAATTATCGCCGGGCTAATCAGCGCGCGGGACTACTATCTTCCAACAGCGCCGCGGATTTCCGGACGTGGGATGACGTAAGTGTGCGCGCCGAATAGCCGAGCCGAATTAATTGGCGGCCTGATGCCGAATCAGCGGCCCTCGTTATGCGCGTACTCACTTTTGATAGACGAATGATATTCTATCGTAGAAACGTGAATTTCTTCTTGTTTCTACCGATTTGAGAGTTCACACGCTATGATCGTTCTAGAAGGAAATGTACGTGGTTGATTATGATGGAATTATTATATATAGATATAAATTTTTTCAATCATAATTTAAAGCTGTTGCTTCTTGAGAGGCAATTTGAAATATTAAGAAAAATTTAATTCTGTAAAAAAAAAGTTCTATAACTCAAATAGGAAATTTGCAGGGATAATTATTATTACGGCGAGAGCGCAAAAATACACACTTTTCACGAATATATACATTGTTTTATTGCCTATACATATATCGAACAATTACTCGGTTTGTAATAGGAGAAATCTAAGCTTTGCCGAGTTTTGCGTCCGTTTTATGGCCCCGTCGTTTTGCATACGCGCGCACATCGGGCAAGCCATTAAGCGTGAGAATTAGAAATCGCCGCCGCGTTGAATATAAAGGGGATTAATTAACTCCAATGTATTTTTTTCGTCAATCTTCTTCCCCATTGCCGGCTCAGCCTGCATTAACTACCTGATCACTGATACGATCTATTTCTGTAGGAACGGCGCGGTAATTACGCGCTATTTTCGTTAGCGTAGCACGACTTAATCACTTTTCTCGTGCGTGTAAAAAGTTGTTCTTGCAAATTGGCTTAATACAGAAAACCACTTTCACACCTGCTCAATTAATATCGAGATACTCGATACTTAAAAATATTCGTTGAGAGATTACTTAACAAGCTTCGGTTTAATTTGTAAATTAAAAATGTACAAATGAGAAAGCTGTATATAAATTTCTCAATTTATAATTTCATTCCACGTTATATTCGATATTATTCGCAAACATTTGCAGCCGATCGAAAGACGCGCGTTAGAGAGAGCTGTCGGTGATGATGGTGGCTCACAGCCTTTAGAGAAGCAAGAGGAGCGTCCAAGTCCAGCCCTGATCGACCCGGTCCCATGTCCGCGGTCATTATCGTCATAATTATCATGTCGCATCCACGCCCGACGCCTTTCAGCTCCGAGGCATAGACGAGACGAAGCGAGGCAAGGCGAGACGAAGCGAGGCGAGGCGAGGCTCCGTCCTTTTCATCGCGCGAAAAACCGTGCACGGCCTCGTGTATGTTACCTATCGCCGTGGATACCTCCACAAGCAAAGGGTGGAGGGAGGTGGAGTCCGGGAGAAGCCCGCGTATCGTTTTATTTGCATTTTAGTATGCCGCTGTAAAAGTTTTAATTACGTCCATCATAAGAGTCGGCACGGTCCGTTCGTTTGTTCGTGTGCGCGCGCCCGTGTGTGCTCACACGGTCCGCCGTAACCCTCCCTCTCACCCCTCCCCGGTTCTACCCCCGTGCACACCCTCGGGGGTCCCTTTTGCGACGAAAAGCGGGATACGTTAGGCGGACGGTAGGTTAGGTTTTACCCCTTTGTACGATAAAAGGGCCGTGGAAAGTAGCGGCCCGGACAGCGCGCGTTACGTTTAAGACTTTTACGTTCAAACTGGGAGAAACACACTTTTTCAAAGTTATTTCCTGTCGCTTTGTGTCCGCATTTCTCCTCGTGTCCTGTCTTCCTCCCGCCGCGTCAGATGCGTAAGAAACCGAAATATTGATATTAATGTTGATGACTGTTAAAATTTCTCCATACAGCATAAATCAATTAATTATATATTAATCTTCGAGAAAGTGTGTCAATTACGGTATACATTTTATGGTGTATTTTTTCTAGTTAACATATTATAATGATAATTGTGCGATTGTATTTTCAAATGTCAAGCGCACACACCATTATTTTTAGTAAGAACGCCGAGACGAGCAAGTGTTTCGATTAAATTTTCCAGAGACATCCCGTTACCGTGCCGACTCTAAAACCAAACAACACAGGAACGTTAATGGTTTTCCGCTGTCGTTACGCGGTCGATCTTCGAGCGCGCGAGCGACTGGCGTATTTTTCCATAATTAGCAGCCAGGAATTAACAATGGTCGGTCTTGCCCGGCCGCTCTGGGATCGCTCGTGCAGACACTGAGACTGTACCAGAAAGATAAATAAATTATCACTTAGAAGAACTAACGAGTCGTTAGTTGCTCGGTTTCTTACTCTTCATGAATATGGATCGGCAGTGCGTATAACGCTTTGACGGTCAAATTTCGACATCTCGCTTCTTCCTAATAATTACCGAAGCGTAATTATAATATTATCAATCTAATGAATTTTTATTTGATGATAATTCACATGTTCTTAATTCATGTGAAATTAAGAAACAATTGATTAAATAACGAAAGATCGAATAGATATATAGACGATCACGTGCATATTAATATCAAAATTAATTATAATTATCGCATTAATAATGCTTTCATCTATTATTAGAGTATTTATTTAATATAAATTTTATACTTTTATAAAGTATATTATTATATCAATTATATATATATATCGCGTTTCTGACTCATGATATAATCATGTAAGATTGTAAGATTATAAAAAAATAATTTATTCGACTTGATAAATTATTCCTCTTCCCGTTGGTGTCATTGACCGTATTTGAGCGGATAACACAAACGATTGCATTTTATGGAAAAGTGGGTTTCCGGCGATCTGAAACCGCTATCGGCACGATCATTGGGCAACCTTCTTCGCACCAGGTCCCATTGAAAACTCCACGCGCGCGGTTCCCACGTGCTGAAATATAACTCGCAATAAACCAAAGTGATAGTAGGTTAAAATTCTACGATGCTATCTGCCGGGTAATTGCTTCGCGGATTCCGGCAATGTCTATGTACAGGATTCTGAGGCAATTCGTCGTCTGTCGTCGGGTGAGAATAAAAGAACGGCGATCCGCTCTTTTTCTTTCATTCGTTTCACCAAGAGAAAAAAATATCAACTCTATAGAGAGTGTACTACTTAAATGAGTTGAGCCTTTCTTAAGCGGCATATCTTTTTAGATAGGAAAATTTATGTTCCTGTCAATCTCATATGATATTTCGTGATATAGGGAACGAAGCTATAGGATCTCTATATTTTCTGTTTCTCAAGAGATTATGTTTTTCGTATATTTTTATTTTATATAAATGTCATTTTGTGAATATCATTGAAGAAGATTAATTCCATTTAATGTATCATGCTGTCTGAGCAATCTTCCTTAAAGACCGTTTTCCCGAAAACGCATTTCTACGAACATCTCGAAAGATATGTGCCTGGAGAGGATGCAAGGGGGAGATATAGATGCGAAGAGAGGGAGGAAAAAGGATTCCCATCGGTCCCGATAACGTATTGCCAGACGGCCTCGTATAATCAACAGATTAGCCGAGGAATAGATCAGAGGCGATGGGCAAAGGAGACTCGGTTAGCTAAAAGCCTCGACGTTGGCCATTAACGGAGGGGCTGATTCCGTTCTTGTCGGCGTATATGTACCGTATAAGAGACGCGTGGAGGTGGGAAAATGCGATTATAAGTCACGAGGTGTTGTGCGTGTCTGTCATCCGGTCTCTACTTAGGAAGCACGAAATTGATTGGATATGGGAAAGCACGGCAATGTCCGAAGATGAAAGACAAAAGGCCTGCACTCCGGCTAACAAAGGAAATGTGTTTTCCCGAAAGCCCCGTGAAGCAGCGCATTCGGAGACCACGATTTTCGCGCTGAAGCGAGGATCACAGTTGACCACGAGATCTTACAAATGTTTAATGCATTTAAATATCGTGCAAAATTATAGTGATTTGAATGCAAAACAGTGACTAATTTACATCCAATTATCTCTTTCAATTTTGGCTCATGCGATGCATGAATCGGAGTGACAATCTTTTGAAAATTAACGTATCAACGTTTTCGCGAATCTCCTTTCTATAAAATATTTCGAATTCCATTTAACAAGGAGATATCTTTCCGCGACGCCGCGCCATTTCGCGTCTCAAATGCGATTTTGTAAAATCGCAGCACGTGGCGCGGCGGCCGCGCGATCGACCGACAGTCTCGAAATAAACCGCTGAAATAAACCGCTTCGCGCACGGGAACGGAAGAAGCGCCGTTCGACGACGATACGGCGACTACGATCTGAGAGGATTTGCACGACACGCTGGAGAGAACGGTCGCTTCTCTCCACACGCCGTTTCTCGCACGCAATCGAGACAAACGTACTTAAATGTACACACAAGCGCGCACTCGTGTGTGGCGATTTAACGCCGAGCGCCAACACGCTCGCACACACGCATACTCGTGCTCGCGGAAATGGAAGACTCCGTGGTGCGTAGGTATCCGGGAGGGATCTCTCATCGAGAGATTAGCATTTCCGCTTTTCTCTCAACAATTCCTCGTTCCCGTACGGATTATCCGTTAATCCGCGCGGGCCAACGGCGGGAGGTGGAGTAATTCGGTAGAGCGAATCTTCCTCCAGGTGCCTGTATCAAGTATTATTTCAGTATCGTTCCGCGCCCGAGACCCTTTCTCGCATTCGACATACATATATATGTGTATACCGCATTAAGGCCGCGCGAGGAGGATCTAAAGCGAGAATGATTATTTCGACGGATCAAACTGAATCGCGGATATAGAAAGGTCAGAGGTCCAGATATTCTGATGTTATGACACATTGGAACAAAGTCCGGCGCCATTTGAGTTATCGATTCGCGGATTATGGTTCATGGTTCTGTTCACAATTGCTTGCCAATGAATATTAAATTATGCTCATAAAATAAGTATAATGTACTACGATATATAATTTCGTCAATTTGCCAATTTTTTTTTTTTAAATCAATCTTGGAATATGTGTGCATTTTTATGCACAATAAACAAATAAAGTGTTTTTTATTCAATATTAATAAAATATAACTATAAACAGATAATATTGCAACAATTTACATACATGTCTTCATAATTTCTGATACTTATTTCGATAGCATATCTTATCAAAGTAATACGTATCCTTATTTTTCTTTGAAACATACGTAGCTGCAACTCTTCTTCCCTATCTCGTTGGAGCCCCCAAATCAAAGCCACAGCAGTAATAAGCATCCGCGATGTTGAAGCTAGAATCCGAGGGTGGTGAAGCGCAGGTCGAATGAGGTGGTGGCTGCTGGCAAGGAAGAGACTCCCCGAGTGGTCATACGTGCCGGACCGGAGACCGAGTAGAGTCGGATAGAGGAGTGTGATGCATTATTGAGTGGACCGCGACGGGGGGAGGGAGACTAGGGAGAACACACATACACACACACAAAGAGGGTAGGAGACGGGATATGTAATCGCACACATCCTCACCCGTCTGCTAATGGACTCCATCCACCCGTTTTGAGCCCCGTACCTTCATCCGCCTTCACCCTACTTTCTCCACCCCCCCTCCCCACGACCGTTTCGTCGATGTTAGCGGACATCGTGATATTTTCGCTGCCTCAAGATCCACATCCGGAGGTATACGTACCGGCATTACAGATATACGTAGGTGCTGGCACGTACGTCGTCCCCGCACACATATCTCTGTGCGCGCGAGAAAATGTGCGGCCAGTAGCGTAACGACGTTCTTTATTTCGAAGGGGTGGGTCGAATTTTCTTATAAAATAAATACTTTAAATCTGTTCATAAAAAAATTTGTTCAAGTCATATCAATTTTACGAACAATTTAGGACATTTTGTATTGATTGTTTTTAATTAATGTAAAAGAAATATTCAATGATTATAATATTAAAATTGTAATTTCATATGTCGGAATCGCGAAAGTAAGATTTCTCTAAACTTTAGCAGCAAATGCAAAATTTCAAAGCAACTTAATAATAATCTCTTTTATTGCTTAAGCTTAAAGTAAGAAGATGACCGGAAAAAATACATTGCATCATCTCGTGTATAAAGATTATTGTTAAAAGACATCGTTAGGATACATATAATTCGTGTTGTCCAATTTTCTTTATATTTTATTTCTTATCGATTATTTGTACTATGATTAATTTATCTGCATTCTTCTATCAAGTACGCATTGTCGAACGCGACAAGCGATCATCCGCGCTTTATTTCCTATTCGAGAAAAACGTGCAAAACGTAAATAAACATTTTCTAAAAAAAAAGAAAAAAAATACTCTGCAGTCATTCGCGTTACGAAAGAGTATTCGCGGGCAGCATTATTTACGATTATAGTTGCGACGGATAAACCGGTCGCATTTCCGCGTCGGCTAATTATCTCTCGGCGGAAACGAAAGGGGCTCTTGCGCCCCGGCGCAACCCTTACTTCTACGCCACTATCGTCCTCCCCCGCCGTATATATACCCCGTGTACGTCTCCACGTACGTACTTTCACGGACACCAGAGACGCGTTATTATTGGATTACATTTTTAATCCGCCCTCTCTCTGCCGCCAGCACCGCCACCCACTCTCTCTAACAGTCCGCCATCCCTCTCCAACCCACCCCCCTTTTCCCTCCTTTACCCCCGACGTCGTCGTAGGTAGGTACGACCCCGCGGCGCATCCTCTACTTTCGTATTCCGAATGGAATTACTATGCAGGAGATTTCATTTGTTATATATGCGCGCTACAAACGAGCGCATTTTCGCTTAGGTTAATCGAATTATGGAGAGACTGCGAGTAATATATGCATTTTAAATCCGTGCCACCTTTCGTGCGTGCTACGCTCCGCCGTAGACGTTACATCGATGAAGATCTGTCCTTCGTACTGATTATTAATTATACTTGTAAAAAAAAATAAAACTTTCACGGTATTACGTTAAACAGACCGTTCTCGTCTCGAAAATGTCGTATGTTACACGCGTGTGAGTATATACGCATAGCGGAATATAATTTACGTACAGATAGCAAGAGATAAAGTTATATAATTGCATAAACAAATGCAAAGCCCCGTGCAATTACAATATTCAAATTCTCCTTTTAGGATTTCATTTTAGAACGCGTACTGGAACGTAGAATATTCTTTTCCTCTACATTTCTCTTTAATATTATCTCAACGTGCCTTGCGGCATACTTTACTATCTATTTGATGATAAAGTTGCTACAAGTTTCGGCTACAAATATTTTCTGTTCGCTTCATAAACCTAAGCCATACTAATAAAGCGCAATAGCATCAAAAGTCGGCCGCATTAGCCACGTTCGAGTATAAACCGTGATATACTTGCGATATAACAATGCGTATTTTTATTGGCGAGTTAACGAGGCCGCGATTGTATCGTTAATGAAACGACTATCGCTACTACGAGCCGCTCTTTGTGCCGATTAACGGCATTCCGTCTCGACCGGGACACGAGAGGATCCTGTATGTCGTATACCATTACACGCAGCCTGATTTCATTTTACTCTTAGATTCATCTCTTTCTCTTTGGAAACGATGGACTTTATTTATCGTTTCACTCTGTGCGACTATTCAAACTGAAAAAACTATTGATTCTTACATGTGTGCGTTCGTGAGGGTACAGATCTCATGTATCCCTGATCGTAACCGTTAGATGAAATTACACGCCATTGTTGCAGATCGAATATTAGCCCCGAAGGAAAGACGAAGTCGCGGAAGAAACTTTCTATCTCTTCCTATTTATTCACCGTTACATTAAGCCATTCGGCTTAATAACGATTGACACGCATGGGCCGTAAGATTGTTACACACGCAGCGTAATGTGGCTTTTAACAAGTCGTGCTCGAGCACCATATCGCTCTGGCCGGTGGAATCGCTTCCTTCCTCCGCTCGAAAACCTATAAAAACGTCAGCGTTTCTGACTGCTCGAAGGATCGTTACGTCCTCCTCGTTAATAACCGAGGCCGGTTGCCTTTTCGATCCGGGCGTCGTGCTAATTAGTTCCTAACGCTGAATACGAACGGCCGCGCAACGTCTGCCGTTTCCATGGAGTCGGCTTTACTTTTCGCGCGCAGCTTCAATCCCGTTTTCATCGCGATGATCGCCTTGCAAGGACTCTCGCGTTTTCGAATCGCTCGCACGGAATAATGTAATGAAATCGTCGTGTGTATGTGTCGGAAAAGGATCCCGCCGCTGGAGTTGTTAAAACGGTACGCGACGACGGTTTCTCCTGAATTCTGCCGCTCCGGCAACACACGAATTTAATTACTCGATATTGTTAAATTTTCGTTAAGCGAATTGTTGCAAATTGTTAAAAAAATCAAATGAGCAAAAAGTTTTTTGAATTTATTTTAAATACAATTTGAAATCTTATGTAATTAATAATTAATTATATATTTTAAAACATGCAAGATTTTTCCGAAATTTTTATCAACATTGAATGCATTTACTTTGACGAACGAATTCTCTTTTGTTCTTTCAACAGCTGTTAATGTTACAGCACTAATATGAGAATATACGACTCAGTTGGCTTAAGGGTCGAACTAACTCGATAAGTTCCGATTTTGAACCATCATCTTATAAAGAGATGCTCGTGCGCGACGGTTTGGTCGGTGGGTTAAACGCTAACGGGGGTCGTGAGTCGACATAAAAGTTTCTATCCGTCGTTACATCGGAGAAGACGATGACTGTTCAGTTCCTGATATACGTGACTGCGGCACAATGGAACCGTGCTCGCCTCGTCGACGTACCAATCGCTGCCCTGTCACAATACGATCGGCCGTGATCACTCACGAATGAGACAAGAGTGACGACGTATGGCTACCGTGCGGTCCAGAAAAAGCCCCCGACCCTATTCAGCGCCTCTAAATTACGGCGCGCAGTCACGATCGTGCGCGTGATCGTGATTCCCCGCGATGGATTTGCTCTCAGAGTGGAGTTTTATACGATTCACGCTTCATAAGCATATATACAATGAAAATGCGTAAAACTCGACCACGCATTAATAATTCCGAGATCGTCCTTATGCGACTGATAATCATGAAAAATTGCAATGCTTATATATTAACTTTCACTTTATATAATAGCGGTCATTGATATTTCACGTATTTTGTTTTTATTTACACATTTGTATTATAAGGATTGGCATAAGTGATATTACACACACGTTGAACAGATTACAATGTCTATTTTGAAGAGAGAAATCTTGTAAGAAGACAAGAAATCACAATCCATTTTCGCTAGTGTGGTAATCGCGACAACTTAGACCGAAACTACTGTTATGCCGGTTCCTTTCCCTCATAGTTTCTCTGTCTCTGCGGTGCCAACAATACTTGGCCTCGTTAATCGTTCACTGGCGTACAACTACGATTCGTATCTCGTCCAAACAACTAAAAATATTATTTTCACGGGAATTAGGCGTACCTAATTCTAGTCTAACAATACGCCGTGATTGTAATTAAAATTGCTATAAGTAAATATAATTCATTATTCATCAATTGATACGGACGCTAGACTTTTTATTCAAATAGTTGTGCCAATGTATTCTTATTAGATTAATTTATGTCAATTTTTATTCAAGTTATGAGATGAGCACAAATTATAAAATGTAATGTTTACTTTGTACTAATAACATTAAGAATCAGCTGACAACACGTGGCAGACAACATATAGTTGCGGATGTCTGGACCTGCCGACAAATGCGAAGCGATCATCTTTTCACGGGTGTACGGTACACTTTGCGTGTCTTCTTTAGAAAATTACTTCTCTCCGTAGGTTAATGCGTGACCGGTCAGGATAGTAGGGTGAACAGGATATGACCTCCCTACAAAGTGTCCCTTCGTCGTCGCGAATCTACTATATATGCCAAAATGAGCCCACTTTGACTGTTCAACCACTATTGCAAGTGGAGTCTCGGCCGCTCATCTCGGAAATTACTTCCTCCATGACATTGTCGTTGCCGTCCACTTTCGTCACGTATGCAAAGGACTCCATCACGGGGCAAGTCCGTTGAAGGAAGTCGCTCCCTTTGCAGGGCAATATTTGCTATTATTCTTTCGTTTTCAGTCACTAAAGGCAATATGTGTTGCACTCTGACGCTAGTTTATTTTTTCTTCTACTTGCAAAACAAGCTTATGCATAATATTAAGTGCTATGCTTTTGAAACATCGGTTTAAAAGAATACAAGCAATATTGCGTACATAAATAAGGAAGATAAATTCGAATCACTTTTGAAGAAAAGTTATTCCAGTTATTAACATGCCACTGAAAGGATAGTTAAAAGCGAATAAATCACCGTTTCGGGTGGTTTCACCTAAACTGACCTTGGAGTGAGGTCTCGTTAGAATCCTGAGCGAGCTCGTAGAAACCCGCGGCAATGGGTTCATTCCTCGAAGGTGTCTGCAAGATTTCAAGGGCGGAGCTTGGAGCGCGCGGCTCGATCGCGCTTCTTTCGCGAAACCGGTCGTTATCCGTGGGGTTATTGATTGACTCTCGTTAGCGCCGGCTATTTGTTTTGTCAAGTGTGAGAACCGGAACTGCCGGCTGGCCGCAGTTACCTGCGTGTTTGGGAATTTTCTCATAATTATATTACAAACATATTGATATTTTTTTTAATATACAAGATTAAAACGTAATAATGACAAAGATGAAATTACCGACAAACGACGTTATGGGGAAAAAAATAACGCCTTTTCTCTATCTTTCTTTCTCTTTTTCTGTCTTCGAAAGACGTTGGTCTACGAAAGAAAGAGCGTTGGCAGAGGAAGGATTTGTAGAGGGCAACGGGCATGACTATGGCAACAATGGCATACAGGAATCTGTCAATCCACATACACGTCTTCCATGAAGGCGGCTTCCTTCTCGGATCGCATAGAGGGCATCCGGATGCTGACATCACGGCTAATGACATGCATCACGACTCTTTTCTTCTGGACGACGTTCGAAAACCGAACGAATACGAACCGGCGACCGTTCTACCGTTCGCGTTTCGCTCCTCGCCAGCCGAAGCTTTCTGCTAGGCCGCGTAAAGCCCGGTCGCCCTTTCTTCCTGCTCGGCTATGATTAATATAAAATAAATGATTGCTCGGCACACACATCCGGTCTCACAGAGCCGGCCGAGTGGATTCCAGCGTCGCGCGGGGCCGCCCCCCCCCCCTTCTCCTCGCCTCTTTTATTCTTTTCACGATCATTCCGCGTAATTTGTCGGTCAAGTCACCACGGCTAGTTTCACGTCATTTCATGGTTATTGTCCAAGCGAATTGTCGAAGAGCGCACTTCCGATCTGCCGGCCGATTCGCTGCAATTGCGCTCTTTCGCGACCACGATTGCTTCGAGAGTTGTAACGTTCAGTGGACAAGTAGATGAGTTTAGACGTGACGTCTTGCGTGAAATTTTTAAGGAAAAATATCAACTGTCTTTTCTGATTTTGATTTTAAAAATTGTCATTTGCATCGTTATTATAAATTTAAAAAGTTTAATCTTTATATATTTTTTTAACATTTTACTAAAAAAGATAATATTATAATTGTTTTTTTATATATTTTTTTTATACAGTATGACTGTTGTTTCATTTTACAAGAAAAGTCGGCCATAGCAAAAACTCTGAAGAAAAAAAAATCAAATAAACTTGTTACGTCGAATCTGTTGTACCAATTCAAAGGAAGACGTGTAGACCCGTACAACGAATTTCCAATGACAGGAAATCCTTTTCCCCCTTGTAACCCGTGTAGTGGTTGAGGGATCCTCTCACAGCAATGGAACGGGGAAGGAAACGGCGTGATTGGAAAACGTGCAAAGGTTGGCTGGCTCGTGTCTAGACCGGGGTTTCGGAGGAAACAGGACGGTGAGAGGGCGAAAGGATGTCGCTGTAAGGGAAAGAGTGAAGAAGACGAAGAGATCTCCCGAAGGAGTTCTCTTTACCCTCGCGACCTCAAACCGAACGGTGGCGGCAGATCCCTTAAAAAACGGATTTACAACCTGTTGCTGGCAGGAGCCACTTAAAGATTCCCCTCGATATTGAAAGAATATCCGAAAAGGAGGGCGACATCCCCGTCGATGCACGCCCGTTCCTCAATACCTTGTAAATATAAAAGTCCGGATATCAAGTGAGAGATTTACGGAGGAAAGACCAAAGAGAAGATATTTCTTGCGCCTCTATGTCGGGCTTAAACTTTTGTTACATTTGTGACATTTATTTAATAAACATAATATGCTAAAAAAATCGACAAGCAAATAATGTATTCTGAAATAAAATAAAATAATTTAATCCTCAACTATTATATGCTAAAAATTTAAGTAATTTAATTATTATATCCAAATAAATTAAAAAATCTGTATATTAGTAAATTTAATTTAAAAATAAATAAGTAGCATACTATTACATCAATTGATTCGAAAGCAATATCAGTTCTCTTACATTGTTCTTTTTCCTCAAATATTATTATAGCAGACAGAAATAATAACTGCATCGATGAAGATTCATCTCATCGCATTTATTCCAAAAAAGAATATCTACTTCTCCGTGCTTCATCGTGGAATTATTTGCGCAATGACTTCCGCGCGATTAATCGCAGCGCGCCTCGCGCGCGGAAAAACGGTTTATCTGCATCCCGAAATGTCGACACCGCGAGGTGCACGGGAATTACCGGCGCGGTCGGTGCAATACGAAGTGAACGGCCACGCGTCAATTAACCGCACAGTCCGATAAACAGTAACACCACGTATATACCCGCCAATAAATCAGGTAAACGGAATATTTCCCTGATTTCCGACGCGCCGTTCATCTTTGAACGGGGTCGGTGTAGCCGCATCCGCGCGTGTAATTCTCGCCTCCAGCCTGTCAATGGAGCGGCGGCAACGGGGGGAGGGAGGGAGGGAGGGGAGGAGGGATTGCTCGAATACGCAACCGTACGCATCCAATGTACGTAACGGGGTAGGATGCGTAACGGCAGTAGCAGCGTCGGCTCGATTTTGCTATTCATTAGAGCCGTCAGTGGGTAAACAAACGGTGGGTACTCGCGTGTACGGATATGTGATTAACGTGGAGGCTCCACGTAACCGCTTCGATATCATAAGAGAGAGGAGGAGAAAGAGAGAGAAAGAGAGAGAGAGGTAGAAAGCGCGATTGAACCGCACACACTGGCATACTATCCCTGTAGGCACCCCAAGCGTGCGTTTCCCACGAGGAAACGTATTCTCGACATTTCAAATGACGACCATCGATTGATTGGATTCGCGGTATACGCGATATTCAATATTAGATCTTAATGACTCTTTTAGCTTTAATTAGGTTTGATTTCCAAGAATTTATTCGGCGCAATGTTTTAAAATATTCTGAAACGTGATCTTTGCGTGCAATTTGAAATTTTGACCAGAATAAGCGCATGCGCCATTTGGCTAGCTTTATGAATTTTATTGATAAATGATATTTTGCACATGCTTTAATGATTGTACGCATTACTTTTTGACAATATTAATTTTAATTATAAAAATATACAGGGAATATTTATTTAATAAATATTCCATGAATTTGTCAAATACAGCAGTTATTAATATTCAAAAAATCGATTGTGTAGCATAACGATACGTGCGCATTTCTGCAACGTTTTAATGCAGCACTTTGAAATTATACAAAGTGCATCGATTGTAGACAAGCAACAATCACGGTATTCCCACGTTAACATTAAAAGTGCTTTTAATTTGCGCAAGTAATAATGCCGTTGATTATCATGCCTGTCTAACCAATTAGTGGCGCTTTCGCTTAGAGATATCGTTTTTTCGGTCACTGCTCAAAATCAAAAGAAATCGCACACTACGAGGTGATCATCATCAGCATACCGTCCCAGTAATGTATAACACAACAAGGAATAATTATACCAACGGAATTTTCTCATAAAAAAATATTTTATTATAACATGAACTGATACTTTTCTTTATATTTGATCTAAGAAATGCATAAAGTAATGTCTCCATATCCAAACATTACAAAAAGCATCTAGAGAGATCTGCAAGAAATATTTTGAATCCTTTGATGATTTTCTGGATGCTTTACAGACTTGTGTCGTTTGAGAACCGCTGATAAATGCCGTAAAACCGTAATCTATTTTCTTTTCCTGATGAGAACGTGGCGTTAATATAGAATGTCAATTGTGACAGAAAGAACGGGGCAGAAACCCCGTTTATATTTCTCAAAGCAATTTCTCTCTTCCGACACATCTTTTCTCCACATATTCTCTCTACGGGCGCGCTGCTCGTATTTTTCCTCGATATCGGGAAACACGTTCGGGACGGTTTGCAACCATCGTTCCCTCGGGAAGCTATCGGCTCGTGTATCGAGAGGAGGGCGAGTGGATCCGGGTAAAGGGAAGGGGGAGGGTGACAGAGGGGGAGGGCACATGCAACAAGTAGTTCGGTTTTCAAAGCCCATTGAAATTGATGGCTTTCCCATACCATGACAAACTCTCTTTCTCTCTCTCTCTCTCTCTCTTCTGGCGGGCGCTTCGCTCCTGCGGACGAGCTTACAATATACTGAAGCTTTTATCGATATTGCAGCGAGATGGAAGGAGAGGGCGATACGTGAGTGGAACGAGCGCCGAGAGTCGATAGCGGGGAACGTTGGGAGCTTACGGCTTTTATTACTGCATTTTCACCTTGTCACGGTTTCTCGTTTCGACACTCTTTACAAGCTATCGAACGTCAAGCTATTTGCCTCCCTTTTGCACTCTCCGCGTTATACACATCGCTCTGATCCGCTTGCGTGAACTTCCTGCGCTTACATCCGATTGGATTACTCGTAACTTTGTCACTGAATCATTATCGAGTAGTAGAAAAATGAGATTCCTGATCGTTTAATAATAATATTAATAATAGTAATTATATTCTTTTCTGTATTATTATGATTATCGTTTAATAGAATTTACCTTTTCCTTTGTGTATTACTATTTCTTTTCCTATTATCGCACGAGTCAATTAAAATTGTTTCTGTGCAGACATTACAGCGCACTTACACCGTAAATATATGATTTACAAAAAGATCAAGCGTAATTTGCTACATCGCAACGCGGAAGTTTCATATTTTTAACTCGCGTCAAGCAATGTAATGGGTCTGAATAATAGGTCCATTTTAATTACATTAATTAAGTCGTGAGAGAAATAGTCTGTACCGGCTGCATTACTGATGATGCATAGCTATCATGTTCCCATAGCTATTTGAAGACTTATTGTTAGTTTCATTCCTATATACGAATGTTGTATGTGTATAAAAAGCTTTTTGCTTTCCTCCTTTGCATTTTTTTAACATGTACAAGTACTATATTACAATCTGTGATTGCAAGCCAACAGAAATCAATATATCAATATTTCTTTTTTTTTTTAACTTTCCTTAAATTTCATTTCTAAAGAATCTGCTTCAAATAATCGAGACCACAGTTGATCTTTTATTCGCGACTGTTCGTTCTAGCTGTATAATAAACGCGATTATTTTGTTCCACGTATTAGTTTAACGCACGTCACCGTAACGATTAGCGTTCGTAATTTGTGTATTAGATTACAAGGTTTCAGTGGGATTGTGTGATGGAACGATGTATTAATTCATTTAACGTCGCGCGCTATCAGCGCACGAGCAAAAAAGCGCAAGCCTGCTCGTAATCCTGGCGTGCGTTAGAGGCGGCGTGGCTTATAAATGAACGAAACGGCGCCCGGTTAGTTTCGCGCCGCTTGCAAATCGTTCGCAGCATCCTATATAGACGCCACGTATCTAGCGCACATTTTAGCGCGGCCATTCTCGAATACGGCTCGATCCTGGCCGGGATTCTTAAAGTCGATATTACGTCTCGCCACGGGGAGAGTATTTGGCGTGGTATTAGCAGTGGTTCGCAAGTTTCACAATGATAAAGAATATTTTAATCATTTATTCGATTCTATGGTATTATGGGAATGACATAAATAACATTTGTATATTTGAACAATTATATGAACAATTATCACAGCACTTTCTCGTGACAATGTAGTTGATAAAAACATTATTCAGATATTTTCAGCAATAAAATAATTTCGAGATTCGAGATATAATAAAATACTATTTTTTTTTCGACATTTTTACTACATTTTACGATATAAAATTTCGTGATTTCTGCAATATTGATTGTTATCTCTTATTCAACATGCGTGTGCTAGACTATTTTCTTTATCAATTATGTACAAAATACATGCAAAGCAAGTAATTTTTTTTCAAACATTCTTAACGCTTTGTTCGACTCTTATAGCCTCTCGACTCATAACTGATTGGATAACGACGATGCATCGAGGTTCGTTGCGCTGTTATCGCGATAGTGATAGCGATCGCCATCATCGCGGAAGCGATGTTATCTCTTTACATTATGAAAAGCGGCGATAGCGATAGAAGGAGAGAGGCGCGACCAGGTGAGCGCAGAGCACCTCGGTGTAATACGTTTATAATGATAAGTTGTCATTACCTGGAGTACAAAATGAAAGAGAGAAAGAGAGAGAAATGGAGAGAGAGAAGCGAGAGACGAAGCAAGGACCAGGAGAGAAAAAAGGGGAGAGGGCGGGAAGAAACCAAGAGAAATGATGATCTCGCCGCTGCGGGCTAGGTAATAGCTGGCGGTCGAAGCAGCACGATTATTGATTAGTTCGGAGGCCCGATCGGTGCCGGTGATCCATCAACGGATGTGAGGCCCACTATGCCGATTCTCTCTCTCTCTCTCTCTTTCCCTCTCGCCTGCGCGCGCGCGTTGCATCCGCCTCTCCGTATAGACCCTAAGATACACGCACGGGGCGCCGCGGCGAAGGAATGGTCTTTAAAAACGCATTACCGAACCATTGCAGATCCCTCACTTTCCCTTCGCCTCCTCGTTTCTGCTCCGTCACCGCGACTCCGCATACTGTGTCTCAGCCAATCAGGCCGATAGATTCGAGACCGACCGATCGTACAGACCATTCAATTATTTTGCAATCAGCGATCCACGATCCAGTGGGCGCGGATCTTCGTACCCGCATCGAGGGCCCGACGGGTTAGTCGAGAATCATTTGACTGGACGCGCTCGTCCGGTCGGCGTTGTTAATTACCTCAGACGATACCCGAGGCTTCTCAGTTTACGTTGTCGATATCGAAATATTTATAATTATGTAACTTAATTATTTATTTCGCTCATTTTCTATTTCCGTCATTCCTGACGCAGTCATTAATTATATTTTGAACTTTGTCTTATTCAGTTTACTGATACTAATGTAATTAAAAAATTTTTATTATCCCCCTTTCATTTTATATGTATAAAAATTAGTCAGCTTTTGATATTCATTCTCGTCTACGTTAATATATTCGCCAACTATTCATTTCATAATTTACGACTTCCTCATAAAATCTCTCTTCTGATCGTACGACAACTCACGTGCAGCATTTTTTATTCGCGCTATACCATTCATTTTCTAAAGGCAGCCGGTAATGTTTTACACGGTGATTCGCTCGGGGCAATTTTCCGCCGCCGAGTATCTACGCGCCGAACATGCGACTTTTTCTGCTCTCGCGAGCCAGACGCGAGCGGACTCGCTTCGAGATTCATCAAATTTTGTAGAAGCCTGTGGAGCCCTACCCGCCGCCCTCCGAACGCTATCAAAGTGGCATTCTTTAACTGATTGTCCCCCGGAGGTACGTCGGATCGCTCCGCGCTCTCCAACTTTTACGATAATCAACTGGAAATAACTTCGTAACTTTATTACGAGTCTCCCGAAGCAACCTCAGAGCCGGGGCGCTAATAAAAAATCGAGCGTACCTAGTTGCCGGATTTTATGCCCGGATTTGGCCTTCGACGTTGCCCGAGACGGCGGCCCGGGATTCGCGTTCCTCTACGAAGGCATGATTAATACGGAGTAGAAATGACGAATGGGGATGATAATGGAGAGCTTCGTAACTTTTTGAAATGCGCCCGAGGTAAGCGCTCGTCGGAGACTTATGAAGAATATCGGAAAGCGATCCTTCTTTCTACAGGCATCACTATCTCTCATGGCAAATAAATAATATCTTATGAATATATATTGTATATTATTTAAGATAAAAGGGCAGAGAAATTTAGCAGTTTATTATCGTAAATTCTACTCTAATCACGATGCGTCACGAAACGCTACGTAGTGTTCATCGATGGAAATTTAAAAACCGGTACACATTCAAAGAATCGGTCTATTATATTGACATCAACTGAACCTGCCGCGTATTCCTAATGTTCGGCCATTTGATGGCGCCATAGAATTATAATTTCATCAAACCGGCATTAGGCCTCCAGCCGCGTCGATTTTCGGGGGATGGAAAGAGGGGGAAGGAGATACCGATGATTATCCAGACGTGAATACATCGCGAGCTTGCTGCCAACTTGTCATTATCGGCGTCTCCGAACGCGGGTCTCCGTCAAATTTCCTGCGTTTGAAATTTTGTCTCTCCCTGTCAAGGAGAAGTGAGCGACGCATGATAATCACCATGCCGCTCCTTCCTTTTTTCATTATTTTTCTTCTTCTTCTATCTTTTCTGATTCTCCATTTCGCGGCGAGAGGACGGGAAAAAAACGAGAAATTACGAGTCAGTGCATGATAGCACGAATCGGATACCCCGGAGGATCGGTCCACTCCTCATTAGCATCATCATTAAGTGTTCTTTGTCGCTCTGCAGGTGCATTTGCTATTAAAATTACAATGATGACCAACGCGATTAGTATCGCGCTACCGACTGAATTTCTCGCGTTGTATACGACATCGTATGCATCTTTTGTCTGTTCTTTATCTTGCCATTCTCATTGACAGTTTATAAATTCAGACTAATTAATACATTAGAATTGTTATAAATTTATAATTATAAAATAAAATAATGATATTGCATGAGAGAAATCACATATAATGTAAATAATCCTTCAAAAAAATCCGACAAGAAATATTAAAACATGATATGGGGTAATGAATTAATACGAGAGATCGATTACAGTTATATTCCACTGCCGCTATCTGCCTGTGAAAGTTTCGAGACACAATAGGTTTTAAAGCGTGAGTCACTCGCGTGCACGATACGTTCCTCGCCCGACGTTGATAATCAAATTCGTCGTGGGATGACGAATCGACCAATTAAAACCCGATCGTTCGTCACGATAAGGGCGACTGGTCGATGAACCGTCGACTATATTAAAGTACAGCGTTGGCTTTAAAAATGACAAGCGCGGCTGTTTAATATATATATATGAAAACGTGTAGTTTAATTATAAAAGAATAATTCTAAAAATTTATTTTTAACGCTATAATATAAATTTTAATTACTTGAAAATTAATTAAATAATTCCTTAGAGATTCTCAATACTTTTACATAATCGCAATATGTTCTTTTAATATAAGAAAAATTTTTAATACTATCGATATTTTAAACTGCTATTGTAGTTTTTTTTTTTAGAAGTGGTGCCATCGCCGATAATTCTTCCGAATGACAATTATATTTCCATTAGTGACTTTGACTCGACCCTTCAAATTTCTAATAATCGTCCGCAAGCCATCGGTCCCACAGATTCTCTAATTCTTGGCTATTAAAAGGGATCCATGAAATTGTTACTTCACATCCACGAACCGCCCTCATCCTCGCAAAGTACTTTCGGAAATCTCCAGTGGGAAAGAATCATAGTATTTAATAAATGCGTTCTGCGTGTTTGTTACTTAAAGTATTGTGAATATAAAATTCATGCATCGTAGATATATGACATTATCATTGTTTTTAATATATTTTATATAATTTTTAAAATTTAGCGATAAAATCCATCGAAATAAAGGCTGATCAATTATATTAACAGTTAAGTTCTTTATTTTTATGTGAATCTTTCGAAAAAAGCATTGTTATAGTTTAAAATCAGGTTTTCTAAAACTATCATATTTTTTCCCGTATATATACGAAAATGCAAAAATGTTAAAGCTTTAAAAAATGTGTAGGTATACACACTTTTTAAAGCTTTAATATTTTTTTCTTATATATAACTCAACAGAGCAATATATATGAGCACAAAAGTGCTTATGTTATGTACATTGCATGCGAAACCGATGGAACAAAATTACACAAGGGAACTTAGCTATGCACTACAACCAGTATTTTCTCTCTCTCTCTCTCTCCGTCTTTTCAACTAAATATTCCCTCGCAGCGATACCTTCCTAAACGACCTTACGCAAGACCGCGGAACGGCCGAGCCATAAATTACATTACCGCGTTTTCGCAAGTACGTAAAAGTCGATCTTCACGCTCCGGCCCAGATCAATCGAGCCGTGGCCAACGAGAAGCGTAGCGTATAGAGCTCGACCCGGGTGCTTCGCACTTTTAATTATCGGCCACAATCATCAATCAATTTCGTCTTTCCGCGAAGTCCTGGACGCCTCTGTCGCCGGCTCTGTTTTTGCCTTCTGGCGTGGTTACCGCTCTCCATCGATTTATCCCGCCCGTTGTGTTTCTGCGCTAATCCGCCGGTCATTAAGGCCGCCCCGATCGTTACACGCATGATAGTTCCCATCGTCTCGATTTCTCTCTTGCGTGATCGATATTCATTTTGCACGCGATACGCAAGTCGTCAAATTGATGCCGAAACATCAGCTTTGACGCAATATTTCGCATGTTAAGACGAAATTATTACGCAAAGTTATAGACGAAATTTTAGCTAATTAACACGTGAATTGGTACACTGCTTGTAAAGTACCATTGTTTGCGTAAGAGACTCTCATTAACAATTCTCAGTCTTTTTCGCAAAAATTCGTTCTCATTTAAACGATACAAATTTTGATCAAAAAAATATTATGGATTTTAATTCAATTTCTATATTATAATTCTAATTAAATAAATAATATAATTAATGATAGAAAATTAAAAAGAAAAATTGTAATCAAATTTCATCTCCATTATACAGATATTTTTAGAAAAAATAAAAAAATAATTGAAAGATTTTAGTCTCTGAGAAAATATCAAGATAATTAAAAACTCGAACAGAAAAATTCATAAAGTCGTATCATGTTCATATGAAAGCTGCACGATAGCTGGATATCCAATATCACAGCGACTATGTCGAGACGATAATGCCGAGACGTGGCGCCTCGTCTGCCGGCAGCGGCTACCTTCCAAACTATGAGAAAGGCTGCATATTATTCCAATCGCAAAAATATACAAGTAATTAAATAAATTTATATTTTTCTCGCAAACTTGCACTTAGAACTTTTTTTTAACAATATTCTCCCATTATAATTCTATCATAAAATAATATTACATCTGCGAAATAAGAAGCGATAACGTGGACAAGGAGAGTACGATGTAACTTATTGCAACTTAGAAAGAATAAAATGTACAAGAATAATAATATAAGTCAATAATATAAATCAAAAATAAATTCATTGCTATAGAATCTGATATAATTTTTAAGGTCGCTAAAAAGAGCGGCAACGTTTCGCACGACATCGAGGCAAAATCAGATGATTTTCGAGCTATGTGCGTAAAACGAGCAACGTCTAAGAATCCGCGATATGTGCAATGCCGGGTGCGTTATCGCTCCAGAAAATGCCGGCATGGATAAAAAAGTGGTAGGCACTGAGGAAGCCTCACAAGCGGAACGAACAGGAGAGACAAAGGACGACGGCTACGATGTAGTTTCCGTCATTTATCGGTGAGAGATGACTGCAGGTAAGTGCCGCGGAACGTTGCCGGGAGATAATGTTTTGCGGCAACAGGTGAGGCAGGTGCTCGACCTGAATGCCGTGCTGCACGCGTCTAATAACCTGGATCTATGGATCAGGTGTGCCGATCTGTTCGGACTTATAAGAGACAATAATAATTACCGGTAGAGGCTCTTCCGTTGCCGAAAAAAAGACCGCCTTGGTCGTTTCACCAATCATTGCTCATTCCATAAAGATAAGACAAGATTAACAAACAAACATGTTAAACTTGCATACATGTATTTTTCGCAATAATAGTATCAAAAATAAAAGTGTAAGAATAAATATTTTTTTCTAAATACCATTTTAAACATTAATTGATATTTAATAATTTTTGTACAATTATAACACTTTAAAACAATGGATTTTTATTATTATTATTATTGACAGAAAGTCAATATTACTTTTAATGTGATTAAATTAATAAATTTTTTGAAAATAAGAATTTACATATAAATTTATAATTTTGCGTATCGTATTTAGTGAGTCAATTTGTCATTAAAATTTCAAATAAATACTTTAGTCGACAGATTATTAGATATTATTATCCATGTGAAGATAACATACACGCGAATACGTCATTGCATATCTTCATAACCGCGTGTCCCGATGAATTAGCGTGTACCCCGAAGCACTTAATTCTCGCCCCCCTAACGAGTGGAGCGATTCCGAAAGGAAAGAAGACGGCTGTGAGTCGACAGAGAAAGAGAGAGAAGTCGAAGAGCGATTATCGAGGCTTTACGACGCCGCGACGCGAGTCTACCCAGACGACTTTCTTGCGTACGACTCTCGTGAACTCCACCTTATTCCGCCCCTGCCCTCGCGCGGTTCGAAGTAATCAAGAGCCTATAATTTAGCCTGATCGAAACGTAAGGGCTAACGAACAAAAACCATCTCGGTTTTTCGTGTTAAAAATCATTATACGGAGATCACGGAGAGGCGCCGATGCCGATCCGTTCCCTGGTCTCCCGGAGTTATATTAACGATTCCGCGGAAGAACAATTTATAAAGCATAAACTATCTTGATTTTTGCGTAATTATTACGCGATAAAATCCTCTAACGATTTCGAGTTAAAGCTGAGCAAAAATGACAATTATTTCGTAGCGTCACTTGTTAACAGTTGCCGGAACTTATGTAGACATGTTGAGCGATTTTCAAATCTGACACTAATTCCTGTCAAATTGTGATCTCGATCGTTAGTCAGATTAGATCATAATGTTTTTGTCGATTTCTCTCCGCCAGCAGAATCAACTCGGTTAGAGGCACACTTTGTAACGCTCTTCAGGAAGAACCATGTCCTCTTATATATTTTTTGCAATAAATTGTTAAACTATAATTACACAAGAATTATAGAATTTTATTCTTAATTTTACAGAAGTAAATTAGCATACTTGAATTTTACTTCATATTCCTATCTCCGTATGATCAATTGATACATCAGAAATATTTCGTAATAAAGTGAAACCTACATAGTCCAAGTGAACATCGGGTATATGGCGAATATACCGAGAGAAAGGGATCGTGGAAATCGCGAAAATCGTGAAAAATACCGCGGCAGTCTCGAGTATCCTTTCGAGTACGATTAGCGTACTCGTGGCGGCGTTCTGCCGTTATCAATTCTCCGGAGAACGCCAATAAAAGAGACAAAGGTAGCGCGGCAGAGGGAGAGAACGATGGAGGGCTCCGCTTTCCTGTATTCGCATGCATACGTCATATTCAGGGTGAGTTTTTACCTCGTGGATCAGTGAAGTAGAGAGAGAGAGAGAGAGAGACATCACGTATCCACGCGCACTATCTATACGTATGTTTTATGCATCCCTTTCCCAGAAGGTATCCAGCTACGTATCGTTGACGCGGTGATATCGAGAAAAAGGGGAAAGAGAAAAGAGAGAGAGAGAGAGAGAGAAAGAAAGAAAACCATAGCAAATTCTCATTCTATCTTTGTTCTAGATCGCAAATGTTCAAATATCTAATTAAATTACATCCGTGTTAATTTTATTGATTTATGATTAAAATTTTTTTTTTTATCACATCCATATAAATTGTCTTTGCGAGATAGAAATGCATTTGCATCGTATAAATATTAATGAGTATCACATAATCATGTGTCTATTTTGCAATCGATACTTTTTCTACTTTCTTGAAAAATAATACAGAACATATTATCGAAAAAATAGAAAAAAAATTCATTGAATATATAATAAAATAAAACAACAATACGTTCGTGGATAACGTTCTCTCAACAACCAGATATTTTTCCGACAACATTCACCTGGAGACATTTCTCACTTGTCTTCCCATCGCAAAGGCGCTTGAGCACCCCTGCAAAACGGGCGAACATATACCGGCAGGGCGATATACGGAAAGGAGAGTGAGCAGAAGGGGGTTGGGGGTTGGTAGGTATAGGTAAAACGGCAAAGCCACGGACGTAACGTTGAATTTATCCGCGGCGTATCCGCATACACGAAGGTATCCGTCTATCTTACTTTATCCCTGGGACGCGCAGCGCCGTATGACAGCCCCGCCAGCTGATCTATCGCATAAAACATAAAGTGGGGTATTCCATTTCTAAGGCCGCGCCCCGCCATCCTCCCCGAAGCCCCGCCATACCGGTCGCTTCTATCCGGCTTGAAATATATCGCGGAACGAGGCGCGCGGAAAATGTGTGCCCGCCACTTGTGTGCAGTTTTTCACGACGGACGTAGCGAGCGCATCCTGAGTTTTAATTTTTTAAGGTGATTTAATCCCCTTCGGTGAACGTAATCGACACTTTTGCGAGATGCCGTTCTTGTAGTCAATGATGTCACCGTTTTAATTTTGCAGATTAATACGTACCTAAATCGACATAGCTTTTATGCCTAAATCAATTAATGTTTAATTAGTGTATACTTCATTTCAATGTAAGACATTTATAAAACAGATTCAAAAATAATTTTCAGAAGCGCAATTGATTTAATTTTTATAGAAAGTCTTTTTATATAATTTGTATAATAATTAATTTAGGAAATTCTATGAGTGTCATCTTCTATATATAAATAAAAATTCTATATACATTAAAATATATATTATAATATATTATCTATTATCATTTTTAAATATTAATTTTTTTTTATGATGTTTATACGGACAATATGAATTAAAAATCAATTTGCATCGGTAAGAAGAATAATCGCTATGGTGTGCCGGAAACATTTTTTTTTCGGTAAAGATGTTTACAAGCTTGAGACTCGGATCGCGTGAATACATTCGACAAATAGAAAGAGAGAGAGAGAGAGAGAGAGAGAGAGAGAGAGAGACAAGCGGAGAAAAATGCTTGCCATCACACGAAGCCGTCATTCGCAGGTGAGTACTTCTCTTTTACGTGTGATTTCGCGCGAGCAAAAAACTCGAGAGAGAGAAGAGAGTTTACACGCCGTGGGCCACAGGAAGCATGATGATTCGACAAAATATTGGCAACAATATGCGTAAATATATCCCCTTCGCTCTTCAAGTTACATCAGTGCATAATCTCGAAAACGAGACGGAGCGTGTACGAGAGTCATTACCGCTTTAACATGACGGTTTGTCGCCGTAATTGGTTAACGATGGGATGGTTAAAAGATGTTACACGCTAATTTCGCGATAGAACTGTGGAAGATATTTCTAAGAGGAGGATCATGCAATTATAGTACCTATTTCAAACTAATAATATAACAAAAAATAATAACAAATAATTTTCTTTAACATACTCTATATATGACTATTTGTCAATGATTAAGATATCGAGAACAAAGATAACGTGAAACAATTCTGAAACCTAATCTACGAAGCAAAAACATCTAATATTGCAGCAAAGCTGGTTGCCTGAACAGAAGACGAAGGCAAGGTGTTGAATGAAGGAGGAGGGGAGGTAGTTGGTTGTTCGCGAAGAAAAAGACGGAAGGAAGGAAGGAATATTGCGAGGCAGAGAAGCGGAGGCACTCCGAATGCAATCCACGTACCGACTGCTTTCAAATATTAATGTCACGTGACTTATTATATCCGAGGCGTGTACGGTGGAGTGAGCGGGAGTTTCGCCATCTAGCAAAGCCGCCCGACGTCGACAGCCGCCTCTCTACTTCCCAGCATCACCATCATCCCGCCGCTGGTGAGAAGCAACTGTAGATAGGCTATGCATCGTTGCCGTAGAACTTGGCTTGTCTAAGCTTGATTGTAAAATTTTTCGCGGCGCACAGCGGTCCATTTTATCGCCTTACAGTCGACCGACGAAAAGGTAAAGAGAAGGGAAAGAGACAGAGGGAAAGAGGAAACGTTGGGGGTTGATGTCGACGTCGATGCGGCGAGCGGTTAAAGTAGCCGGGGTGTAGAAGAAGGATAGCGACTACCGGAATAAGCACGGAGACACATGAGCGCGCCGCGGCTTTTAATCCGCCGGCGCGCTCATTCTCGCGGATACCTTTCTAATTTTTATGCGCTCACTCATGCGTGATTGAAAATTGAGGAAAACGGGGGGAAAAGGAGACAGACCCGAGGAAGGAGAGGCGCGGGTGCATGGCGTTTTACGAAGGAGCGCGCTTGTCGTGTCCGTTGTCGCAGCAACCGCCACTTCAACTTTATTGGGTTAAGTTTTGCGCGCGAAATAATATCGCGACATCGCGTTTTCGCGAGCTTAAAGATCGTTTGTTATACCTGCATAACCTTTACTAAAAGTTAAGCGCCTTCTTTTATTCGTAAATTCTCTAATTAAGAATTTCGAGTTAATTTTTATAACGATAATTGGACGAGAGATTTAGCTATAGTACTATTTAATCCTGGAAATTAGCGAGATTGGTCAATTAAAACTTAAAAATTATAAACTAAAATTATAATCTTATTTTCTAATCAATCCCTATTTAATCTTATTTTTGGCAATAATTTTTGGCGATCTCATTCTTAATTAATAAAACATGTGCAATTGAAGATTAAAAAAATAATTGTTAATGATTTGCTTTTTCGAACCACAATTTCTAACATATAACATATAATGTCAAGAAAAAACAGATGATTGCCAATATAAATTTGTATTTCCACATTTGAATATATCGGCACAATTGAAAGATTAATTTGAAGCAGATCGAAACTTTATACTATGATCGCGCGCACATATGTACATTTTCGGAGGAGAATTTCGCAGTGAATAAGGCCTAATGGATAGCGAGCGATCAAACGAAGCAATTTAAAAGCGGCCGCGTTATGTGTCGGTTTCGCGTGTGGTTATCTTTGATTTACATACGCGAACCGTACTTCCGCAGTATTATGACGTCACACATGTTCCAAGGATCGCGTGCACGCACTCGTCAAAGGGTTGAGACAGGGTTCGGCTCTGGCTTGGCGGTGACGGTCGATAAGTCCTCCCGTCTCGTTCCGCATCGCGAAATCGATCGAAACTCGGAGTTTGAGAAGGTCGCGCGCGGCATTTCAGACACCGCGTGTGCAGTACGCTTATACATTTAACATTTACGATATACGCCTTACCTTCAATAGCCCGTAATCTGCGACGCGTACTACCCCATTATAGGATCGTTCTCGCCGAGCAAAAAACACGCAACACTCCCGGCTATTCCTGGTTTAATGCAAATACAGCGCGGAAGCTCGCGTTAAATCAAACAGCCGACGTGATTTTTGTCGAGATTCATGGTAAATAGGCTGTCGCAGATCTAATGCAAAACATTTACTTTATTCCATGACGCATTTAGAATCAATATTTTCTTATAGTAAGAAATTTTCAAGTAGATTACTACTGCGATTTTTCTAATCGATTTCTCTAGATTTATAGATATTAATATAATATAATATTTATATATTAATTATTTATTATATTATATTATTTATATATTAACAATTATAATAATTATTAAATAACATATTCGCAGAAAAAAATAAATCTAGATAGACCAACTTGTTCATTAAACAAAGAAATATCTTATCCGTAATCGCTCACGTTACAACGTTTCTTTAATGATATTGATTAACTGACGCAACGCAAGAAATCCGAATAATATGTAATAATCTATGACAATCTTTTAACTGTATTTTTTCATTATTAATATCAATTTACTAGTAAATCATATCGATACACTTAATGATAAAAAATATTCTTTTATTATTGATAAGTACTTTTAAAAACAAAACAAATTTTCTTTGCGTATTTTATTCTCGTATTGAAAGATCATATTCAAAATGCGAGTGAGCATTTAAAGATATCGATCTCATACCTGGTTTTGAAAATGGTAGCATCGACTATCGTCGATTTTTCAATTACGTACAGGAAGATGGATTTACATACTACAAGTTCTCCGACTTCCAGTTTGGCTAACGTATTTGTATACACGTAGCTGATATTACTATAACGGAATAATCCCCGACTTCCGGGAACAACGACGTTCAATTAGGAAATGCCATAGAGACTGAGTTCTTTCGGTACATGAGTAACGTCAAAATATCAAATTACTAGTAAAGACTAGCATCAGTTATCACATGATTAATTAAGATGTCTTTTTATAATAATTTACGCTAAAAAAAACTTTAATTATGCGAATATACACCATATTATTGTTTTGTTCATAAACAACACGATGTATTGCCTTGCTGATAAAAAATATTGAAAAATATAAATGAACACGAAATAAACTGGATCCGCGAAGATTCGACATCTCTTCTCGTTCTTATTAATTTCTTAAGCGCGCAAAATGCGAGCACTTTTAAAGTGAGAACGGCCGTCCCGAATGAATGAAGAAACACGACGTGCTAACGTAAAGTGATTGGTAAGCATCTTAAATTATCGATTCGATTGTTTACACGTCGGCGCAATTCTATATAATGTCTTTCATTTGCGAGAGCCGTCTACATTCGTTGCACTTACCTACCATCTCTCTCGTCGTACTTTACGTTGACGTACTATGCGTAAACACGGCCGTGGCCATTAAATTTATCGTCTCGCGCACAGTTTCGAACTAACCGACTCACTCGACTAAACGCGAGGGATTTGAATCCTGATTTATTCGATTGAAAACACGTTATGACTCTAAATTGTTCCTTCGGCGCGGGCGCGCGCGCGCGCGCGCGAACAAGCGCGATGCTTTTCTCAAGAAAGACATTTCGGTTTTATTTAATAATTTTTTTATATATTATATTTTTGTGTTCCCCAGATGCAAATATTAATTTTTTTTCAACAGCTTTTTTGATATATGATATAATGAGTAAAAGAGAGAAAGAGAGAGAGAGAGAGTACTATTATGAATTCTCTTTCTAATTGCTGTTATTAATGACGGTTCTTATGTAAAATATTTAAGAAAAAAATTATTAATTTGCGCGTAAGCTTATATATTATTTGGCTTACATAATTCTTTTATAAAACTAAAATATTATGATCGCGTAATAAAATATAGCATACAAACGGAGATTTGATATTTTATTTATTTCTCTACGTTTGCGACAGAATCCATTATAATTGTTTTCTGGAATTTTTTCAAAGAGGTGAAAAATTGCGAAGCCACGATACCGGCATAGAGCATCGGACCAAATTCCCTCGGCGCAAGAGAAGATCGCGACGATAAAAGTGTTCGTCGTACGATGTACAAGCAGCACGGCGATAACAAAAACATGCTCGGTAATAATGCGGATAATAATAACGATTGTTGTCTTTACGGCAATACATTTACGTGTTCGAAATAACGAGTTACTAACTAGACTCGTGAAACATTGCGAGTATTAATGGAGAATGTGGCTTTAAAACTAATATAATCTACGCAAACGAGAATTCGAACAAATGTAAATGTTGTCTTTGGCTCGTTATAATTTAATATCCGTTAATTAACCGTTCGGAAACTTTTTAATTCATACCCCTTTAATTAAATAAAGCATCGTGATATAAAGAATTCAAGTTTTCTTTAAATAAGATCTTATATGACTGTAATGCATGAATCGTTGATCGGCAACGGAATCGAATAAAATATCGCGTGTCCGCGATTCGTTTGCATGAAAATTTACGGATCGCGGAAAGACTGGAAGGCGCCAATCGACGTTTCCAATTAGAAACGCAATCATAAATTCATAAGACGTACAATTTGGATCGATAATGAGCGCGGCTCGCAAGAACGTAACGCGGTGCATCGGCCAACGATGCGTGAGATTCCGCACGGCGCTGCTCGATGAAACGGGCAAAAATAAAAAGGAGAAAAATCGGAAGACAGCTAATTAATAAACGAGCACGTGCATGCTACGGGCAAGGCAAAAGCGGCTTGACTTCGCGCTGCCGCAAATGAAGATTGACACCGCAATCGTCATAATGCAGTCATTATAACTCGGTAGCGCGTCAAAAGGGACGAAAAAAAAAAAGCGGGAACGCGCGTACCCTCGATCGAATCGAAACGAACGGAGGCTTTTTTGTCGGCGTAATTTTGGAGCGCAGCGCCGTGCCGAACCGTGAGCAGAAAAAGGAAAACGAAGTCAGGAAACGAGGAAATTCTTGGCATTGTCGGCCTCAAGTCTGAATCATTGATGATCGCAAGCGGGAGGTCCGATCACCATCATACATGGTGTTTCATGTAACGCTCTTAGATTTGCGATATATGTAAAAATTATTTTTTCGTACATTATGATAAAGGAATAATCTTTGATAATTATTTTGAGAAAATTTATGTGGAAAATCGTGGTCAAATAACCAGTTTGATTTCCTTAATTATGCACGAATAATAAAAGCCTCTTATTAAAATTCTCTCGTAATATCCATGAGACACCCTATATGTATAATCTTTTAGTGTGAATGTCCGACAGATGCGGACTGCAAGAATTACATATCTTACAGTGTATGAGCCACTGTGTCTTTATCGCCGCGTGAACGCCATGGAAAATGAGCTACGCATTGTAAGATAGAGAATCGATTTACTTTTGATCGATCGATCCGCTGTGGGTGGCTTAAAGCATCATGCTGTTCATGGAATAATAAGAAATAGATTTGTGCTCGGATCTCGATTAAGCTTATTAATTTTGATATCAATGTAAGCCTTGCAATAATTACTTTGCTTCATAATGCAACTAGACGAGTCGCTTCTCAAAGTTTAAAATTATTTCAAAAATTGCTTATAAAAATATTAGCGGCAACATTATTTTTATCAAATTGTAAAATAATTCCAATATTCTTAAATAACATTAAGTAATTATTTATTTAGGTATAGGTATAATATCGGCTTCGCTTACATTTTTATTTTTTAAATGTCATCTGAGATTGCAGATTTATACGTTATCACGACGATAATATACATTGCTTAGCTTTTATGACTTTGATTAATGTGGTTGATTTCATCGGAGGCCATTTTAATTGTTCATATAATGCTAGAAATATTATACAAGAGTTTTAATAAACGCTCAAGGTTATAAAAGGAATTCTCGCACCTTGAACTATCGCGATAGACAGCAGAAAATGAGCAATGCCAGAAAATGAAATTTATAATGTTTCTCGAAATATGATGATTGCAAATGGATTTGTCGCGCTGTTCGAACAAATCCTTCGGGAGCGGAACGAGAAAACCTTTGGTTTCTGGCTACCAATTAAAATGCGGTTTAGCCTGAAGAAATAAGTGCGATAATTACGCGACGGTATCGCGTGAAATAAATCGCAACGTCATTCGTATATCTGCGGCAGTTAATTATGCCAGCGCAGCATGAGAAATACCTTTGAAAATAGTGTACATTTTCCGCACGTAAAAGATCCTTATGCACTCTTCGAAATGTCTTTGCAATTCAATGAGAAATTACGTTTCGCCTTACAATGAAGATAGTCTGTAATTATCTGCAATTTTGCGTCAATGTTTTAGAAACATAATTAAGATATAAATTTTGAAGATGTTTGAGAAGATATTATTCGCTACGTATGTGAGCGAAATGTGAATAATGCTCTATCGTGTGATCGAGATAAAGATTAGAGTATAATTAGAAATACATATTTATATATTTGCAGTATAATTACATATTACGTTAGTAGTGAAGAGTTCGACACTTGATGTGCAATGAGTTTCTCTTGCAGAAAATGTAATAATGGAATTCTATTTTTTTATTTTCCTTCGCTCAACATCTTTATTCAGTATCATCAATTTGTGATTTTGTTGGATAATTATTACATTATACATTTTTATGTCTTTTTAATATGAAAAGCGGATACATTAACTTTTCTAAACTATTTTCTAGGAATTATATCAAATATTGTTTTAATATTTTGCTCAAATATAACGCATCAATATTTTTCCTTTTAAATTGCAACTAATATTGTATGATTGTTATTATGTTGGCGCCATCACTCCAGATCGTAATGGCTTAATTTACATTCGTCCGAGCAGTGGGACGAAAGAGTCCTACGAGCTATGACAGGTTTTACGGGAAATGCTAGTCACGTTTCTCGGCAGTGACTCGTCAAATAATTGGTCGGCGAGCGGACGTCTCTCATTAAATTGTTAGATCTACATTAACAGTGGTCAGATCACAATCTATTTATCGATCGTTACCTTTAATGTATTTCCAATTAATAATAACTCAGTCGATGAAAAAGTTCCCTGGCATTAGATTTGGCTAGTTATGAGTTCTACCATACACATATGTAAAAAAAGAATCAGAAATTTCAAAATAGGATATTTATGTTAATTAACACGGAGTTTTATGTAAAAAATTAAATGTAAAATAAAATTATACATGTGACAAGATTAACTAATATAATTATAATTGCCGCAAAAGAATATCCATTTACGGTAATTTTCTTCATGGAGAATCGAAGGACCTCGACTCAATCAACAGCGTTTATCGTTTTCCATAACGTTTCTGAACTCGTCGTTGCACCGACGGCAAGTTTGTAACGTTAAAGACGACGATTTACGCTATCGCGTGGAATAATGCGATCGCGCACGTTTAAATCGGGAATATACATACGCAGCACAGACCGGAGGACGACGGGCTTAGGAGCTTGCTAAATCGATCGGGGTAAATTCCCCGCAGTGTATTGAGTAGTTTATTGCTTTCATGCATTTGCATGCTAAGTAGTCGCGTGCTCACGAGTAATACCAGCGTCCCTGATACCGTACACCCCCGGCAAGAATGGCCTATCTAGCCTTCGGTCTTCGATATTGCGGCCGTGGGACACTTATAAATTGAGATTTTATCGCGGCCTAAGTCGGGGATTACGAACGGACCCGACGCTACGGGGACGTTATATGCGCCCGCGAGCGTTCTGCATGCGTGTATTTCACGGATCCTTTTTCGACTTTTTGCAAAAAGGGTGCAACGTGCAGACGCCACCTGCCTTAGGAAGGCCGAGTCTTCCTCAGGATCACATTGACAAATGGTTCCTGCATTCTGGCCGAATTTAATCGCGCTTAGAGTACAGCAAATGCAAAAGAATATTATATTAAAAATCTTTGATTTTACAATTGGATCATTAGTATTCTAAATAATAACGAGGATTGAAAAAAAGTAGCATGCAAGTATATTATATAAAAATATAAAATCACGTATGTGCGTATTTTATCATTTATATAACTTCTTAAATATAAATTTAATCATAAATTTTATAATCAGCACATTGTTAAAAAATATAAAATATATAATAAATCCTTGGAACACTGTAAGTGTTTAACTCTTTAGTTTTAATCGAATTGGTATCCGTCGATGGGTTAACGCGGGTGACATTCGCGAATCACTGGTGCAGACAAACCGCAAAGAAGAGGGAAGTCTAATCGACTCGCGTCCGAAACTGTCGAGACCACACTCCGCAAGGATCGCCCCTTAAATTCCCGAAGGGTTGCGTGCGTTTAGACGTCCGATCGCGGCACCGTAATTTCCTGTCGTGCAATCGTTCGTTCCGAATCTTCAATTCGGTTCACGTGGACACCTCGCGATTGCTGAGCAAACGAGAGCAGAAACTTTCTACCCCGATATTTTATAAAAGGAAAAAAACAAACAAAATAGGATTCTGTCTTTTCGCGGAAATTATTGTAATGGAACTTATGTCTCGGTAGAAACGCAGGAAAATAATAAAGATATGAATATGAATAAATGACTCAATATACAATATAGATAAATTTAATTGTCACCGTATGGGAAGGAATGATAAATTAAGAGAGCCGAAATCATCTTTATTTGTAGAAAAGTGGGCATAAATTTAAAGGAATGCCGGTGATTATCATTAATTTTTATTCACATCTCTCACCCGTTATTCCTTTACCCGACAACGATGTTATAAAGTCTGTAGTTGTTATCTTTCAAACATCGGAATCTACTCGAAGTCGTGTCATAAACTTAATAGAGGCACCGCCAAATGCGCATCGCAGGACGAAACTCGATTCCGACCGAAAAGAAGAAGCGAACGAACGAAAGAGCAAGCTCTCTATTATGTGAAATAAAGAAAAGAAAGAGAACAGGCCGTGGAAAAAATCGAAAGTCGTCACGAAAGTAATCGAGATCCAATCGCAAAATTAACTTAAAAACAAAAAGATCTTTCTGTACATTATTTAATAAAGTATAATTATAAATTTATTTATAAAGAAAACTATTATTTAAAAGATTTAACATAAACTATATTAAATAATGAGATATGAGAGAGATATAATTTGTAATTAGATTTTTTGTAATTACTGCATTTACAAATTTTAAGACTTTTTTTCTTGGGACAAACTTATAGAAATAAAAATCATAAGAAGAGAAAGAGAGAGATAATAACTTAAAAAAGAAAGAAATGAAAGAAACCTTGTCAGTAAAAAAAATAAAAATATCAAAATTATATTATTATGGAATAATAATAGTTTTCTTTGCCTTCAACCAAACATATACATATATCAACGTTAGCTTTGGATGAAACATTTGACTTTTAAATTAGAGCATTAAAAAATACAGAAACGAAAACAGCTCGAAAATCACATACAGGATCTGAGACCGCAGTGGGTGGTAGGCTATTTAAATAACCATTTTAAGCATTCGCATTTCCAACCTGCATTTTCTAATCGGCAACTACGTAATTACAACATGAATCGCGTTCCAAGGGCTGTGATTTACAGAGCAACATAAAAAAGCGGCAGTATCTAAGAAAAACATCGGAATCGCGCGAGGGCGAAGGTAGTAGTCGATATAGCCCCGACACTCCGAGCGTCGGAGCTCGGCACGAGGATCTCTCAAGCGACCTGACGTCCTCCTGGCAGAGCCAGAAATTCCAATTTCCGAATTGGAGGTCGGGGCCAGCCCGGATTAACCCCGCGGCGTAATCGTACCTTTATCAATAGGGGATCGTAATGAGTTCGAAGATAATGGCGCCCTATCAGTCTTCAGCCGAGGAACAATGATGGATGTAGGAGTCGGTGTTTTCGTGCTTTCCCAGTGGCAACCCCCGGACAAGTAACGTCGCCCACCGGCGTTCTCTCTTTCCACCTCCCCCCCCCCCTCTTCTTTACTAAGAGCAATCGCCGCTACGTCGAGCCACCCTCTATTTCACCTTTCGCATAGTGCTACACGAAGCTGATTGTTTTGTCGACCCGCGTAAAGCACGCGAGCCATGCTGATAATTTGACCTTAGAACACCGGATGCTCATAAAATTGTGCGAATCTATGTATCGAAATTGATCGGATATCATTGATTGTAAATTTCTAATTGTAATAATAAAATTATTATTGTAATAGTTTAATAATTTAGAATTTTGATTACATATAACAAAAGAGACGTTTATTATTATAAAAAATATTTATTCTTATTTCTTTATTTTTAATGTAAATATATTTTATTAGAAAATAAAAATGCAAATATACATATATCATTCATAGAAATATAAATACAATAAAAGTTATGAAAATTATAAAGATTTATAAAAAATTTAAGAATTTTGAGAAATATGATGATATTATAATATTTAAATCCTCAGATGATTTCATATTTTTACAGTTTTTTATAGTTTTGCAGTATTTATTTTTGCATTAATAAAATTATTACATACAATAATTTTACAGAAAGTATTATTTAATGCGATAAATGTCCCCACATTCTTTCGCTTTCTATATATAGGTTGCTCAAAGTCACGAAAGTTATGATTTTAACGAAGAAGCCGGAAAAAAAATAGTGTGAGCCGCTGATCGCGGCTCGTTCGTGCCACCGTATTCTCTACTTAACTAAGCACCTCGTTTTTTTCTGACATGCAATTGTAAACTTGACCGGCGGAACTGGCCGGTCACACGCAAAAGCCGTTCAACTGACAATGCAAGTGCCGTGGCGCTTCCGCAAGAATACTGCAACGCTACGTGTATGCGTCATAAGACTATTTGTCTGCGTGTATATTTTCTCATGTTGATTTATATATCTTACCATATCTACACATAACTCAAAAGATTTAACACCTTTTCTGGTATATGCTTGCATGATGTAATTTTATATTTTTCGTGATATTGTGTGAGGAGTCAAATTGATTTCTAACACACTACGTATTTTGACAGTGCATTATATAATTTTAAATGTAATAATATAAAATAGTATTATATTATATAGTCATTATTATGAGATTAAAATAAAGCAATCACTCACCGGTACGATGTGCAACAGCGTAGTTGTACTGCGTAAAATGTTGTTCTGTAAAATACAAATACGCATAAATTATAAAACACAGTATCTAAAATAATTAATATTATAAAAAGTATGAAGTATTAAAATTTAATTTTTGATTCAATCTTTAAATTATTTTCAATATTCAGTTTTTACATAATTTTAAACAAATATTTAAGAAAAATATTATATACTTTTTTTTACAAAAAAAAAAATTTTTTTAAATTTTAAACTACTATAAAATATTACAGATGTGATAAAAAAGAATCAAAAATTTGTATATTAAATAATAAAATAATTTAAATCTTGAATTAACAACGTACGAAGCAGCTCGACGAGTGTCTATGAGACCTCTGCGTGAAATGTAAATAATAGCGCAGAAGACGAAAGCTGAATGTTGTTGTACCCCCACTCTTGTCTATTTTTATGAAATATTTAATACCTGTACTACAAAATAATCATGTTCGCTCAGGCAGAAAGGTAGTAGTGTGAATCACTTTATATATTATCATATATTATCTTTCGAAATACGTTTATAAGATATACACTTTCAATATACACTCTTCCTCTAAATGCGATGACTATCTATAATTATTACAATTAATTAAAGAACTCACGAACAAACAGTTGTTCATCAAAATAATTATCATTAATTTTATGGATTCGCGATTTATGTGTTTTGCAAGGATTTATTAATTTTATTTTATTCGATTTACGTTATTAGTCACGACAATGTTATCTGTTGCCAACAAGGAATATATGTGTTTTTTTTTTTTTTGTTTTAATACACTGATTGTTTATATGATAAATTTTAATCAAGCAAATCTTAAATAATACGCATTTTAATAAACTATTAATACACAAATATTAAATTTTTGTTATGCGGTAAAAGATATTAGGAAAATGATTAAGAAATAATTTAATATGACTATATTTATTAATTTAGTCCCTCGACTTTCAAAGTCGACTGTACTCTGTATCGCAATACTTTTTTAATAAATGGAAAATGCAAAAATGATATCGGCAACTTTACTCAATATTATATTATATGACGCCATGCAAAACAATAAATTGCGCGGAAAATTTGCAGAAAATTCGCTTCGACATAATTGGAAATCGTAAATCATCAAATTAATTAATTACATAAATTAATCGTTAATTGTAATCATAAAGAGTAATAGTATATTTCTTATAATCGCGTTTCAAAAATAATTTACTGTATAGCTCGCACTACTACATTCTCGCACGTGTCTTGCCAAGCAAATAACAACAAGGCCATCGGATGTAAACAATAGCGCGCTTTACGCAAAAGACGAAGGCCAAACGTCGTACGGTAGTTAATATTCATTGCCTTCCTTCCCCCGCTTCCATATTTATGAAATATTTAATACTAGTACTACAAAATTATCATATCATTCACGCTTGGCGCGACTCGCGCACATATTACCAAAAATATCGGTAACTTTACGTTTATTTTGCGTAAATCAAATTAAATTAATGGCTAATTAAATCGTAATTGATTATCTGAGAACATACAATCGGATTTCAGTATTGCACATGTAATACATTTTAAATATATATATGTTGTATGTGTAAAAAAATAAAAATATACACCATATATAATAAAATCATTTTTGAACATGTAAAACTTTTGCTTATTCATGTATTTATATATAAGATTAAAATTGAGATGTGTGAAATTTATATATAAAATCAAAAATTTCCAACGATTGTTTCTGCATTTTGCGCTGCAACAAAACGCGTATTCTTTAAAATTTTTTAAGTAAAAGCAATGAAATATTTCTTAAAACATTTCATAAAAATATAATCCTGTAGATCTGTTTTCTGCTAGTGCGTATGTGTGCGTACCAGCAAAATTTTAATTTGTATTTCAAATTATAATTGATGGCTATATATAGTCTGAAAAATTTCCGTGTTTCTCGCCAATATAGTGATTTACCGTACGATATAAAATAACCGGGGGGGTCGCCGAGAGAAACGTACGTAGGATACGTCGCGGAAGGGTGGGCGAAGTTTCAGCAGGGACGAGAAGCGAGCGAGCGATTCGCGAGAAAGAGAGAGGGACGGGCGATTTATTTTATTGAATGTTAAATTTCATGTAGGCACTCAGCTTTAGAGAGCGGCGAGAATTTATCCTTCGGCATTTAATTAATTCACGGGCCGCGATAAATTCTGTGTAATGTATTTGATTAAAGGATAATGCCTCTGGTATTCTCTCTCGCCCGCGTCCTCCGCCCAGGGTCCCTCTTTGAGTCGCCCTTCTGCTTCTGCCTATCGCGCCTTTCTCTCTCAGTCGGTTTTCGCCGCTGATATCCTCTCTTTTCCGTACATTGCTCCGTTTCCCTCTATCCTATCGTATCATTCTTTATCTTCGCTCGCTCGGTAACTAGTCACACTCCCAAAACCCTCGGAAAATCGGCAGTGCATCGCTATCTCATTATCTCGATTGGTCCATCTTCCATTCCCTGGAAAACAACGCGGTTTATGCACGGATCTCTCCGGCCTCGTTTCCATTTAATTTTCTCTCTTGCGACATTTCAATTTGCTCTCTTTTATTATTTTTATCTGTCGGCGTAGCGACTTTGCACTGCATCATAAGAGAGAGTACTCAGATATAATTAAATATTCGTATACATATATATTATTTATCGAATAATGTTGGCCTTCGAGACAAATGTTTGTGGAATGACTACTTCAAACATTCTTTTTGAAATGATTAGACAAAGATTCTTAAATATTACATGTCTAAAATAAATAATTTTTCATATTTATGCAGTAAAATAAAACGTATCGTCGATCTCAATATTCGAGACGACAACACTTAAACAAACAGCGATGTTTGTCGGACTACTCGTTCGGTGCGACGACCTTATCGAGAAAATGTAGAAATGCCGCGGCGCTGTAAAACGGTATCCCTTATGGGTATTTCAGCTCCCGGACTATTCGCAGAAAACGAGTATTGCAATATTTTAGGATGCTCTTAAGAGACTTTGTCCTGGGGAACAATAAATCTGCCCTCTATCTCCTCCGGTTTATTCGCCGACCTCTTTCACGCGAGCGAGCGGTCCTCGCGCGCGGACGGGTTGGTTCCTCGATATCGAACCGCGGCGCGGCGCTTCGTTTGCCATTGTGAAAATCGCGACAGAATTTCGTGGGATACTGGGCTATCCCGGTAAAACGAAAGCCCGTGCTAGTAACTATCGGAATAGAAGGGGAGGGAGGAAGGGAGGGAAGGAGAGGAAACAAACGCCACGTTTCCACTCTTGATGTCGTGCGCTCGAGTTAATTAATCCTCTCGGCGCGACACGGTCAGGTACGCTCCAGACGGGTATCTTCCTTTAATATCGATAATGCGAGCACGACCGCTGTCGACTGTAGACGGAGTCGAATGATAGGAGAGAAGAAGGAAACTGGAGTGAGCTAATATTTAATAGATGAACACATGCGTATTCATCAATTGCGCGCGTGAATGTTCGCTCGATTATGCTTGTGCTCGCGAGGATTAAGAATAATTTATTGTAAAAACCAAAGAAAATTTTGATATATCGTGTATTAAATATACAATTTTTTTTATCTAAATAAAAATCTACGAATTGACTTAAGCGCGTGTAATTATATATTATGCAGCGTTAAAAAAGCCATATGCATATTTGTCAACAGAAAATTTGCAATACGAACGGAATTAGTTGTATAATATGCCCTGGTCGACGATTGAGTCAACCCGAATATATGTATGCAATTATGCGTTTCGGGCACTTATATATACGTGTACCTACTTATGTGTACACATGTAAATATACAGAGCGAGCTGGTCCATACCGCGTCCGCCGAAACGCATTCGTGCATGTATTCGCGAATACGCGAGCGGGTCCATGATATTTGCCTTAGCTCAATCCACACCCGGTTCCTAATTACTTACAGCCCGGTTTCCGTGCTACGACGGATTGCCCGATGTTATACATGTATATACGGTGTATCGCGAGTACCGCTACTTTATTATAGACGAAATGCATAGTCTTATACGCGTATGCCAAAAGTGCAACAGTAGACTCAAGGGTTATATATCAGAGAATAATCGAAGGATATATGAGATTTTTTTGTAAAAAAACTTGATGATTCGAATTTTATTTGATTCGAGCAAAAAAAATATATTTTTTTATTTAATGTATAAATTTTTTGACACGAGGAAAATAAATATACAAATTTTATAAATATTCTGAATTATATTATTTAATATAATACAAAATGACCATTATAGTAAAATAAGCGCATTACATTTAATTATTAATTATTATCGAAAAAGAGTGAATCTATATGAATATATATCAAGAAATTTTTAGCGCGAGTAAAATAAGTCGAATATATTTTTTAGTTGCAAAGATTGACGAGGAGAATGCATATCGTATATTCTATTCTGAATAGAGAGTAACAGGAGGAAGGAGGAATAGTAGCAGGGCACTACCCTTATGATTCACCCACATCTCTCCTCTCCGGCAACCAGAACAAGGCGCAGGGAGGAGAGGAAAATGTAAGTTCCCAGAGGGAAGGAAATTAGAATTAAATAGTTGATGAATTTTAGGAGTGGCAGACTCCGCGCCGGTACACATGTACGTACCTTTAACTAATTGACACGCGCATATAGTCATCTCATGGAAAGCGTTTTCCGCGGAAATATGCTCACTTATTTCGAATCTACATACATATATCAAGTCAATTCATCTTTTTTTTTTTATAAGTTTATCGCGCGATAATATACATAATTTATTATTTAATATATTTTTTATTCTGAATTTTATTATCACTCATTCTTAGAAGACTTATCGCTATAATAGTTCTCGAAATATTCCCTACTGTGGCTCTCAAGATTTTTTATGCTAATTAAAAAATATCGTGATTTCGTTGTCTTATTCTTATCCGGTCTTCCTTCGCGACGAGAAACATACGAGGATACATGTACGATGTCATTATTCGTGCGATATCTGATTTAAAATGGCACGCGGAAACGAATATTCATCGGCGCATACGTAGTCAACGGGGGGTTTGTAATTATACCGGTGCCCTTCGATCGCGCCTAATTGGCCCAGGACTTGTTCTTCCCTTCCATCGGAGTAGTTTTCCTTTTTTTCTTTTACTCTTCTTCGATCTTTTCTTCTTTATGCGTTTTTTTCTGCCGCTGTATCCCTGGAGGCCGTGACCCGGGCATTGGATTTTTAATTATCGTCTTCTGCATACAAATAAGCATCATAAATACGCGTAGTCACTCCATGTAAATCAATCGTTGGATGCTATAAGCCGGTCCGAAGGGATTCATGCATGGTGACAAATTTAGCGGTGGTAGAATTACGCCTTGCTTTCGAGCAAATTTCTTTTATTTGACATATCAAAAAAGAATTTCGAGTATAATGAATTATTTTTGAATCGATAAATAATGAAGTATATTTAAATAATAAATTTAAATAAAGATACATAATGTTTCATGATATGTTAAAAATTTTTAAAATTATTTCAAAACGAAGAGAGCTTACATAATGATTATTAAATCATATTTAAATACTATTACAGTTAAATGATTAAAATTAAATAATTGAATTTAAATGATTGAAATGATTAAATAATAATTAAATGATCACCAATGAAATTTATTTAACTACAATTTTGATATTTTAAATATTATTGAATAACATGATTGACTCGTCCAAATTCATCAACTTTCAATTACTACCGTTCTCTGCAAAGTGATCTTTTCACCGCGACTTTGACTTAATCACTTCCCCTCATAGTTTGCTCGAGTTACTCCGAAAACACTCGGCGACGAATTACACGTTTCCCGTCCGACGTTAATAGACAATCCAAATCGCGTTACGACTAGTGCGTGGTTTATTTTCACGTACTTGTGCAAGACTAAGACATTCGAGGGTGGGTTTACACGTTTCGTTTGTTTGAACAGCCGATCCGCGACGTACACTCATAGCCGTCGCTATTAATAGGCGTAGATGTCGTGACGTATACAGTTTCAGGGCATAAACTTTACTTGAGATTAGCTGCGCGGGGCATGCAACGGTGGGACAAGAGAGGTCATAAAGGAGAGAGAAGGAGAGTGGAAAAGAGCAGGGAAGAAGGTCGGCTGGTAGCACCATCGCTCTTCACTAGGATGTCGATTTTTCTTATAGGTCATCGCACTGCTTTAGTATGCACTTTTATCGCGGTTTATGTGCGTTCTTAATTGCGAGACCAAACATTAACGCCATTTATTCTGAATTATCTTATAATCATCTTATAATCAAGTACCATTTACGAATCTCAACTCTATAAATCATAATTATATCTTTGATTATATCTTGGTGATTTGTTTCATATTTGCGATATATGTCTTTTCGGAGTGATCCTAAATTAAATTTTACCCTTCGATATTATAATTAATTCCGACAAAACATATATGTTTTTTTTTTAATAATATTAAATAACGTGTCTTGTTTGTGACTTGGGTTATCTATAATTAATGTATAATTCTTTTTTTAATTTTTATTATTGATTTGACAGTAAAACAGGCTTTAACTGTAAAATACGTTGCTTCAATCCAGTATATCAATTTATTTTGCCCTTCAAAGTTATGGATCGTTAATTTAAATTCACGTGTAACAGTCGAGGCTAAAGGCATCCCGCGTATCGCAGTTTGAGTTATCAGCTCGACTACGCGCAGCTGTATATAATGCCATTAGCATATCGGCTGTAGTTGTGCTCGAAACCCGTGACCTTTAAATTTAAAATCCGCTACTTAATGTTATGCTGAAGGTGAGAAAACACCCTTCGATATTAAAAGTTGCGTGGCTCGGAGATATTACCCCGGGGGTTGCCCCTTTCTTGGCGTTCCGCCTCCCTGTCCCCCGCGTTTTCCCTTCTCGCTTACTACTAGCGAACGTCACTACTCAACTTTAACCCCACGTCGCAACGTCTCTCCTCGGACTTTATAACCAGGTGGTGGTTGTAACTCAACCGGTTTGCGTACCGATTCGTGCCGGTTGCTTACATTTGCACATTTTACGCGACACCAAGGTGCGAGGTTATTGCACAGATTTGTCGTGCACGCGCTGTCGTACGATAACGGCGCGATCGCGGAAGATCGGCGACTTTTCCTTTCTCTCTTTCTGCGGCGAACCACGCGCTCGTAAAAAATAATTTCGCGAATAGGAATGGTCTGGTTTGCATGCCGCTTCGCTTGCACGATGTTAAAAAGCCTTATCGAGATATACGTCTGGCTCTCGGCCGATTTTTCTTAGTCACCCTCATTATGCGCACCCCATGAGGTATCCAGCGTGAAAATCGTAGATGCGAATTAATCTTTGTGCACTAAATCTACTTCACTTTTAAGCAAAATGTATCAATATATCTCTATGAATATTATATATGTATATATTGTATATATTGCATTATACATATATAAGAAAATAATTAAAATATTTTTAAGATTATGCTTCAATAAAACTCGCAATGATAAACATTACTTTTGACATCAATAACAACAACTTCACTTATCTTATTCCATGATAAGAGAAGGTTCTTTCAAGCATTTCTCATTCGTGAATAAATGCAAAACATCCTTCTCATTTTTTTTGCAGAAATGGCATTTTTAATTCTAATGTTTTTATTTCTGAAAGTACTCGATCTCTGTACATTTTCAAGAGGCGTTATATTGCGCCATAAATTTTATCAAATGCAATCTGCTGAATCGGTTTTTGACTTCGGGTCGAGGTCGTGCTCGGAATATCGATTATCACGATATATATCATCACGTTATTTATGTAGTATCGGGTGCTCGTTACTTGCATGCGTACATCTGCAGAATATTTCGAAATTATCGCACAAATGTTATACAGCGATAATTTTCATGCAAAGAATAAAACTATTTCTTAAAAGTTTACGCGAATAAATCTCTTCTAGATATATGCATAAATAATGGATTTTTTAATTTAAGATATATTTTGTTTAATAGAAATTGGAGTTAGATTACAGAACAATAATATATGTGTATTACAAAATTTAATAATAAAGTATTATAAAATTAAAATTCTATTTCCAATATTTATTTATTTTTTTTTTTTTTTACATAAAATATCGCTGTTGCGTGAAATTTGTGTAATAATTTACAGGCATTCTACATGGTGACCAATACATTCTAAACAGTAATCTGAGCAGACGGTTGCGTCCAGTTTCATGCACACACTATACATATACATTCGTCCACCTTAAACCGTCTTAAACCACCCTTCGACTACCCCACCGACCACCTTCGACCACCGGTCTCAGGCAGTGATGGATCGAGCCGTGTTATCGCCACTGCCGGAAGACCTCCACCCAGCCGAATACCATGATTCGTAAGGGAAGGTAAAGGAGAAGGTGATCGGTCGGCTTCGTCTCTCCGTTATCGTGCGCATTGTTAAGAGGGCACTTACCTATGGACAGCTGCTAAATAGAAGCTATTCCCGTTTGACTCGTTTGAGATAAACGACACGAGTTTATAGAAATATTCTTTTTCAGAAATAATTTTTTTCAAATTATCGAGCAAATCGATAAAATAGCCTTATTGAATCTTTATATTCTTATCATAAAGAAACACAATGATTTTGATGGCGAGAGAGACTGTTCGGAAAATATTTATATAATATTTATGCAGGGGACTCAAGCATATTCGCTTGATCACCGTCGATTGTTTCCCTTTTTTCGTTCTACCGGTCTCTCGGTTCGGCGCTAAAATATCGATGCGGAGATAATATATTTACGGCCGCGGACACCGTGTAAGTTTACCCACCAAGAACACGATTCGCCGCGCCCCCGTGGTTTCCACGCCGATACGATGAATATGCAGTAAAGAATTGTGTATTAAATATCAGCAGCCACCATGGACGCGACGGAGAAACCAGCAACCGTGGCGTGTACGCGGAGCGAGGTCTCTATGTCGTTTTGTTCTCGCTGCCTTTAAAACAAGACAATTTGTTTGTCCGCTCGATACTACGGGTGGCGCATCAGCGGGTGGGATGTATCCCGGCATCTCTCTCTTTTCCTCTCTTTCCCTCGTCCTCATCCTGATTCTCATCCCGCGCCTCTTGCTCTTGCCACGTCTTTCTCCTCCTGCTTGCTTCGATATAGAGGCGGCCTCAGGTATCCGTGCATATTCGACGAACGGCTGGATAACAAACACGTCGTAACAAACATAAATCCATAACTAATACGCAACAGATTAAAATTTCATTTTGTAACTTAGGTCCGCGGGAGTGGCGGTGGCGGACCGAAGGCGGCAGCCGCCCACGGCTGATTAATTGAATTTTAATTAAATCGCCGTGGAATTATTAATAGAAAGGCTATTACTGCGCGGTAAACTCCGGAAAAGCCTCAATCTCGTAGAATCAGGGTAATTAGAGATTGAGCAGAGATAATGGAACGTGTGGAATACCGTTGATAAAATTGTCTATTCAAGTAGATTTTTTTCAAGTACCATCTCGCTCACGTTTCTCATTTTTATAATTGACCGAATTTCTTTCTTTTACAATGTTTTTTTTTTTTTTTTTGTTCATGATACAAAAATTCTTTTATCAGTTGATTTATTATGATGTCCCGATTTTTTATCTCTACGTTCAAATCTTTATGCTCATTCATGTCGCAGTATCGTTTCTGCAGCTGACATAATCAGAAACGATCAAAGCATCTTAACTGCGACTTCCCTGGAATCACAGATACGCATCGTTATGTGAAAATTATCGACGAGACCGGTATACTTTTTAAAACAAAATCCCGTCTCGTAAAATTCCTTCATTAAACGTCGAAGGTGGCCCATAAAATCGGCGAATTCGAAAGGGAGTTTCGAAGCGCGCCGGACAACAGGGGTTGGCAAGAGGAGGAAGGGGGGAGTGAAGGGGGTTAGATGAGCTGCAGAGTCGAGGAATCGCTGCCGAGCAGGTAGAAACGTGCACCTCTCGCGCATCCTCAACACGCGCATCTCGCGTCGTCCCACGGCGGTTGTTGTACGTGTCGAACCCCCGTGGTGCCTCTCACGGCTAAGGCTAATTCCGTCGGAACCCACCGTCAGATCGGTGGTTGATTAAAATCCACGAATCTCCGATATACGAACCATCGAACTTTATTCACCTTCTCGCCGCAATCGATACTTCCATCTCTGATCTGTCGTTCACGACTATAAATTCTTTTGATTAAAAAATAAATTCTTAGATTTTTTATGCGTAACTCATATTGTCGGATGAATAATATGAAGAATTAATTCGAGAAATCTATGTTATTAATAAATAAGTTAGTAGGCAGCATATATATTTTTTTCTTAAATATGCGTGATTTTTAACAAAATCTAAAACATTGATTTAAGCATTATATAAAAAATGTTAAAATTATTTTCTGTGATAATAGAATAAAACAGATGTATTTGTCTCAAAAGCAATTATATAAATGTATTCAGTGTGGATGCACCTTAAAACCGACACTTATGTACATAACCAGTTCCAGTGTAACGTATCATATTTATGTTACGCGCATTCAATAATTATTCATGCCGTTATACAGATTTGTGCAGATAAATTCAAGGTCGCATCTGCTCTCATAAGCTGCGCACCCCGGGGACTTCTTCGCGCGGTAGGCGAACAAATACTATAATTCGCATTGTTCTCTGCCCTTTTTTTTTCCCCGGACACGATTAAACGTAACGAAATACAAACACAATGATCACTAAATTAACTCTGAAGGAGAACAGACATTAGTTCTTGCCTCAATTTGCCAAAATCATTTTTATTTATGTTTGATAAAAATTGATAAATATATTGCCTGCAAAAACATAGGCATAATAAGCAAAAAAAAAAAAAAAATAACGAATCAAATACACATTATACGTGTTTCTAAAATAAAGCTGCGCCGAAAATATATTGACAAAGTTAACGAATGAATTAAAACGACGCCCTTTAATCTGAGGGCAATATGACAAATAAGATTAAACGTTGAAAAGCTGTAACAAGCATGGCCGAGACAGTTCCGATATCTCGAGGATTGACATCAGTCTACAGCACGACAGGAATTACAAAATTAAAATTCAATTATCCGCCGAGCCGGGCGCGCATTGCCCGGAGATTTCACGGAGTTTTTCCAGCGCCATAGCCTCGGAAGACGTCTGGGGAAATTGCATCGCCCATTCACGGTATCCGGGATGATCGTCGGGAAATGTCGCCTGGTCGGAATGACAGGAACAATCTGCCGTTGTCGTTCGCTTGCCGTGCTCGATTCGAAGGGAAAAAGAAATTAAAGGAGAAGTGGGGAAAGAGAGGAACGAAGACGCAAATCGCGACGCCGGCGCGGTGTACGTAAAGATCCCGAAGCGAGATGATAATTTGATCTCTACCCACGCAGTTTCGGATACACCAGTTTCGTGTACGCCTCGATAATTTATCTGCTTGATCTTGAAGAGATTATTAAAAGTAAATATAGAGGTTGATTAAAATCAAACTGCTGTCCAATTTTATTTGATTATTTCTTGTTTTAGAAACACAACGATTCAATTTATGTTGCCGCGAATTTTTTTCATGTAATGATTTATTTAGAAAATGACTTAAATAAATACAGTAATTTAAGTATCAAGAGTTGAGAAAAAAAATATAAAACGATTAAAAAATATATGCATATAATTAACACTTGAAAATATAAATCTTGCTAGATGTTTATAAATTACTTTTTTTTTTTCAAATGTCAATAAAACTAATAGTGCAATATTGCGTCACAATATTTTTGCAAAATACAATTTTCAAAACCGAGAATGTATCATAGAAGGACTTGTCCAGGCGAGTTTTCAGCCGTGTTTACTTTACCAATCACAGCAAATAAAAATCAGCATCGCCGAGTGGAGTTGTGATTATTTCTGGTAATGTCTGGGGGAACATCATCAGGCAAACCTTGTAATTTTGATTCTTTGACCGCTTGTAATACATTAGCCGTAGTCCTTACCGCAGAATTTATTGTTGTCCGGTGGCGGAGAGCGGATAAGACAACTCGGATATCTAAAAATGTCGAATATAAGATATTAATGTATGAAGAAAACATAAAATAAATATTCTCGATTACTTCCTTTATCTAAAAACAAAAAATCTAAAATAATAACAAACAATATTCTATGCGCCAAATATAATACACCTATTAAACATACAGAGACGAATACAACAAACCCATACAGTGTCTAACAGTCCCAGATCCTTCTAATTGATCAAACGTTACGGTCCATAAGCATGATTACTTTCTGTTTCTGTGTGATGGGCCGAGACGCAAGAGACAAAGAGATAAAAGGGATCGGCACGGCAGAAAGAGAAAGAAAGAGAAAGAGCGAGAGGAAGGTCGGTTTTGTGCTCGACGAGGAATTCACACGGTCCGTTTCGGTTCTACCGATTACGCTCATTCGTCACTGACAGAAGAAACATCGATTAACGTTGCTCAGAAGCACGGTGCAATATGTCTGGGACGCGAAACGAACCGTTGCAGCATCGCGAGACGGCGACTTACCGCGAATGCACGCGGAAGGATCTTCTCGTGACCTCGTAATCCGCGAACTCTATTTCACCTTTACCGACTATCTAGTTTCCTTCTTCTGATATCTGCCGATTTTATCCAGACACGCTGACAAAAAACTTGGCAATCGTTCACCGCAATCGTTCAGCATTTTTAGACTTGTCATTGTAAAATTTTTGCATAGATTTAAATCAGTTTGAATTTTAATCGGCTTACATTGGATCTTTTTATCTTTTTATCTGAGAATTGAATTTGCATTTATTAACAATAGCAAGTTCGACGGTATCGTCGTACGATTAATAGCTATAATAATGCACGTTGTTTTGCCGTGAAAGGATATAAAGGGATCCAGGAGACGATCGCGTCCTTTCCTCGATAATCCGTTCTCGTCCTTCGCATCATCCCCTGGCATAGCGAGTGGGTAATTCCAAATTGGTAATCACGCGATGGCGCCAACCTCTCGCGGGCCGTCAGCAATCTCGATTCTTGTTTTTCGACTTTGCTACCTCGTCTCCTCTCTGTCCCTCTCTCACTCTCTCTCTCTCTTTCTTCCTCGCTCATCTTTTCTGCCTCTCCTGTTGCGTTCCTTTTCCCACTTATTCTTTCTTGTCATTCTACACCGCTCGATTTGTTTCTCTCTCTCTCTCTCTCTCTCTCTCTCTCTCTCTCTCTCTCTCTCTCTCTCTCACTAACGGTAGCTCGCGCGGTAGCCGTCTTGCGTGCTCCTACACGACATGTAGGATGATTGTGTGCGATGCGGAACGCTCCGGCATCAGAGGTTTGTCTTTGTGATGACCGACGCAACGTGCCGCCGCAGGGACGCGAGCGGCTACCGAGATACGCGCTGAATTATCTACTACGATAGTCCCCTTCAACTCCCACGTGTGGGAGTTGAAGGGATACCCCATGGATACCCACGTACGCTGCACTCCGCCTACTCCTCCTCCTTTTCTTCTTCATCTCCTCTTACGAGAAACGGCGGCGGTGCATGAATCCGTCGTTCTTGGCAATGCCTGCGGGATGCAACTGCTGCTTCTATCTACCAGCGTCTCGCTGGCACTTGGCCGTCACGGCGCTTATGCATCTTCGGGAAAAGAGTCAGGATGATGCAGCCTTGACTGATCATACGTGTAAATACGAAGTATTTCATCACAAGACTTTGCGAATCGCTCGTAACGCGGCATGGCCAGTCGAGTCGAGTCGAGCTTGAAAAAAAATCGATCAATAACGTCAATGCGCAGAGAACCGCATTCCACCAACGGCCAAATCTATTCATCACTCGCGCGTATAATACCGCGACGTTGATCGTAGATGTACGTGCTTATGTTTGAATATAAATATCGGCGCGCGTTGATGTAAATGCGTCTTTCTCTCTCCTCTCTTTCTCTCCCTCTATGTGGTAGCCATCGCGCCGGCGAGACACTGATTGAATTGAAGTAATATCAGGAGCAGTGAGTAATGATCACCTGGGATTCAAATGTTGGATTCTACCAGCGATTTCTGCTCATACACACACGAACACGTGCGCGCCTCGCGCTCGTGAGCGCAGAGGGGCTCTACCGTGCTCGTGTGCATGTGGATCAGATAGTGTGTAGTCATGCCAGGTGATTATATCGCATTATATGAGAAGTCTGCTACTGTGTACTCAGTCCTCATGAGAGGTCCCTCCGGGCCTCTTTATCCCTCTCTCCCTCCCTCCCTCCCTCCCACCGCACCCTTGTCTGTCGACGAAGAACTTTTGACCGGCGGAGATGGCCAACCGGTCGGTCATCCCTATATTCATCATAAGAAGTTATTATCGTGGGTAAGGCATCGTAAAAACCTCTCCAGACTTCCGGCTCGAACTTTCCCGAATGAAAATACTCATAATCAGAAGCACAGAATCACACGAATGTCTCTTATATTAATAAATCAATATCCGTAAGAGAATCGTAAAAATAAACTATAAATAATATTCATGAAATATATTAATCTTTTACATATATTTAATATTTACTTAATAATTTGACGTTTTAATAATAAATATTACATAAATAACGTTATAATTTTTTGTTATAATTTTATTAGAAAAAGAAATTTTACTACAGGTTTTTTATCAAAGATTTGATTAATTAATTTAGACATGTTCATCAAATAAAATTTTTGCTACACAAATAAATTAACGCATTTATATTTATAAATTTTTTCACGCACCCAAAAGAACTTTTTTGTAATATTTTTATTCCAGACAAAATATTAGAAATAATTAATACACAAATAAAATACTGAATCACAGTATTCGTTCTCCGATTTTTTCATGGGTCTCATTGTTAGTTCGACGAGAGGTGTCGGGTAAGACACTTGATTCGAGGACGTGGATACAATTCAGCAGGCTGGTATCGAGTCAATAAGATCCCCGCCGGGCATATAGGTTCTGTCCGGGTGGTCCTGAGCTCCCGGGCACTCTCCGGGGCCTCAAGGCTTACGAAGCACGCGGACCCCAGGCGCCCTTTTATCCGAGTGACGCGTAAGACAATGTGACCCTCGGAGTTTGATCGATACGCGATACTATCCACATATCGCAACGCCGTTCTTCAAGAAACATATCCCGTGTATCTTTCAAGTACTTTATCGAGCATTATCACACAATTATTAATAATTTTGAAAAAACTCATATGGCTTGACTTTTACATTATCTTTTTTGGCGATTTATAATCGCATGTGCGTATAATCAATATTCGCTCTAACGTTGATATTTTTAAAATTTGCACAAGATTCTACAAAGAAAAAAAGAAACATCTCTCTTATCGCGAACAATATATGACAAATGTGATTTCTACGCAAGTTTTACTATCAAGTGCGGATATTCTCTCGCCACCCGTTGCATTAGGCGCGACGCCACTCTCTCCGTCAACCGGTTCAATGATATCTCCAACGTCCCGGCGATGATTTATTCGACGTAAGATGGCTGACTTGGGTTACCCAGCGGCTCTCCCCTTCAGCGTAAGTACTCTAAACAGAAGCTATTGTGAACGTCCACGTCGAGATGGACGTACCCCACGCACGAAGCATGGATCTTCGATGCTACCGGACGCGCACACGCGCGCGAACACCGCGTATATGTGCACGCTCGCGTACACGGGCGCATTTATGTTTGATCGTCAGTCGCGGGGATCGTTGGGGGTTTGGTCGTAACCTTTGATGCGGGAGAGAGCACGGACAAAATACCTGACGTAGAGGAGATAAGATCGCAAGCGTTATTTCATTCCCTATTCCTTTTGATACAAAAATTATTTTGCGGGTGGCGTATCGCAAACGAGACTCCCGGACCTCTGCTCCGCTTCGGTCTGGACATTCTATCCCGACGGTGAAATATATATCGACCGACCGTAATGTGTCCCCGAGTCGGCATGACTCCCCGCCGACTCTAAAAGTCAGCATGAACTACGATATGTTTTGCGCGCAAAGATTTGAAGAATATTTTCCAGAAGATTGTGATATTTAGATTAAATTAATATCATTTCTAATTTTTCTTTTTCTAGCTCTTGCTTTGCTGTAAATTATATAATTGTATATAAAAATTTAAATATAATAAAATTTTGTGACTTGAGATCTTTTAACAATACGAAAGCAATTGTTATTTTATCAATGCAATAGATAGTGCGCGTTTATAATTATTTGTTTCGAGAAACAACCCGTTATCGAACGTACGATCATTTCGCGTGAACGCATCTATACGCACGAGCCTGCACGTATAATCACGTGTGTGTTTTTCCCATGGACGCGGTTGGGCCCGCAACGCACGGGGACTCTACCATGATTACATGGTATCGACGCCTTACAATGAGCCAGGAAGAATTCCGCGTAGGTATCTCCATTTCAGCACCCCAGTAACCACCCTCTCGAACTCGCCCAAGGGTGTGTCCCGGATGAATGGTCGGCTATCTTATTGAGCTATCAATGGCCTGACTTAACCCTTCACCGCGCGACCGGCAACACAATCCACGGTCCATAAAACCTTTGATCTTCACCGACTGCGCGGGCTCGTGTGTAACTATATGTTACATTATGGCTTCGCTGCACTTATTATTGCCGCTACACTACTGTTACTCGCAGCGGTTCTCACATTTTTTCGTGACACTCGACCAAATGATTCGCAAAATTACCCATGATAACTAATATCGCAAAGAATTTATTATATTATAGCATTTTAAGCAAATATTATGTATAGTATTATTATTTTATAAAGACATCAATAGAAAATGATCTTTTGTATCTAGGAAGAGATGGTCTACGAACATTAAGCGCATAAAATCAAAGGAACTACTCGAGAGAGAGAGAGAGAGAGAGAGAGACAGTCGTTGTTAAGGCACACTTGCAAGTCGTAAACAAAGCTAATAAAATATTACATACGTAGCGTACGGTGCGGAGGAACGGACGAATGGTCGGAGAGGGGCCATAATAACAGCCGCAACGCATAATTGCCAGAACGATTGAATTTCTATATTACCGTGATGCCTGTGAGCGGTATAGCTCCGACACAATTGCATCTGTTATCTATATACTTTGAAGCCTATGGTCTTATTCCTCTCTTCTCTTTTCCAGTTTTTATAATTTCTTGATAATATTTCTTTTTCTTTCATTCTCTTTCTCTCTCTCTCTCTCTCTCTCTCTCTCTCTCTCTCTCTCTCTCTTTCTCTCTCTGAGCACATTTTTTCAAAATACTGCATCAATTTTATGAAAAGCTCTTATACACAGCGAGAATAACGATATTACATCATAGTTCTTAGAAATATTATTTTTGTCATCTATCTCAAAGTAGCTTTAAGAAAACCGTATCATAAAATAAAAATGACAAATTTCTTAAATGCAGGATAATAGTATTTTACATGTCGCGCAATTTTATAAATATTAAACTCATTTCTTAAAATAAGTGAGATGCTATAATAATAAAATATAATTAAAATGATGGTGTAAAATAATTTCCCATTGTAATACTCTCCGATTGTTGGTTGACCTGCCGCGAGAGACTCTCCGAAATGATTCTCGCAAAAGAAACCTTCGTTCGTCTTGCACGTTCTCGTCGCGCAATCTCTAGCAATTCCCAGATAAACACGCACGATTTTTCAATGGCATCGATCTCGCGTGACGCACGATTCGCGCCATAGAGCAACGAGGTGGATACGAGCCAAACGGATAGCGAGAGACGACGTACGCCCGGCAATGAGTTACCGGGCGGGGACTATAACTCCCCCGGTGATATACGACTGTATCTCGGTACCATTTGGCAGACATAGATATATTATACGCATTCCGCCACGACGTGAATTTATTTATTCTATAATTATCGCGTACAATCGGTAATGCGCCCCGTGCGAGCGCATCCGGGGGGATGCGCTCTCTCCGCTCATTTCCTGACCATTTTCGGATACGTCAAAGAAATCCTCGAGTAACATTTGCGCATATGATTATAATTAATTATTGCGTTTACGTTGTGACTTAATAATTATTTACGAGCTCTCGTACATAATCGACTTTTCGAGTTGAAACGATAAGCTTTTCTTCGACATACAGTAAAAAAGATTGTTGTGGAGCAATATTGTTGAGTTTTATGTAGGCAATATACGTGACATGTAACATTGTTCTTTTTGTTGTATATAAGAGTTTTGTATCGATATGATGACACTTTAACAAATATATGTCATATCATATATAATAGTAGAAAATTATTAGAATTATTAGAAAGAAAAGGGAAGTAAAACTATGTACTTAAAAACGTAGAGATAGATGCTGGAAAAAATCAAAAAAGTCAGACACAATTGGACATATTACATAAGACAAAAAAATATTTTTTCTCGTCAATTGTCAAAAATATTTGACCCATTAAAAAATATAGTACCCGCGTTTTACATTCTCTTCTCCCTTTTTTTTTCTTTCATATCATTACGAGAATATATATCTCAAAAATATTTTTGTCAACAAAATCGGAGCGCAAGTAGGCATCTTTGAAGAGATCTCAGGAAAGAAAGGTACGGAAGGCCAAAGTGCCGGGAGAAGTTTGAAGGAGTAATGTAGCACGGAGGGTATGACCAATCAATTACTAGTAGTGCAACTCGGGCCCCACACACAGCATCAATATTACCGGACCCATTACCTTTCGCTCGCTACACCTCTGCCGCAGCAAAGAAAGCAGAGAGAAAGAGAGAGATGACGAGAACCGAGAAGAGTCGCATGATGCACGCTTACAAATTCGCCTGCCGGCTATGACGTCGCCGCGACCCGTGGAAATCGAGCGTGACTCGTCTTTTTGTATGTATTGTACGTACGTATGTGTATACCGGTGTATGTATATGTAACCGATCGAAACATCACGTCATGCTGCATCTTCGTCACGATGCGATTAATTCGCTTCGACGGTTCATTTATTAGCTGATATTAAATGTAAGAGATGTTATAAGAGCCTTGTTCCAATCTTATATATTGAATATAGTTTGTGTTTTTCATCACGTAAAACGCTATAAAGCTATGTTGTAAGGGGACATTTTTATTTTTATTTTTTCTTTGATACATGTGAAAAATATTCAAATAATATAGCAAATATGATATATTCTTCAGAAAAAATTTATGACAAGAAAGAGAAGGATTTCGGCTTTCTTTGAGTTAAATATTACTTTCAAGAAAAGAAAGTTATTGAGATAAACTCTGTTCGAATGTTACTTTAATAAATATCATAAGGTCAGTAAGGTTTTAAAATCTAAGATTGAAATAGAGGTTTAATAGAAGTATTAGCAATTAAATGATGCCATATTAATACAAATCAAATCGAGTAATATTAATGTACGTATATATTCAAGAGGAAAGCAAATGTTTTGTAAATGCTTAACCTGAAGATCACCAACGTCGTTTTGCTCGAGGCATGTCCGATACGAGTTCCGACTACGAGTTCAAATATATCGAACGGGACCAAACCACAAAAAATTATTTTAATTATCGTACACACGATTCTCCGTTGTTTTATTGCCCAATTATGGAGTCCACCCACGCGTCGTCGTCATTCTGGCGTTTGTGATTCACACCTAAGAAGAGATGCAATCAGGTAAGGCATAGTAGTCCGTAATTTGCATTCTTTTTTCAAAAGTATAAAATGTTTACAAATATTTCCAATACGAACGGATATTTAAATCAAGTCATAATTTAAAAAAAATTTTGGCTTTAAAAAAAAATATTAATAATCCAACAACAAAAAATAACCAAACAAATATTTATTTATTTGTTTTATATATATATGATTGACACACTTTTGTGGATAATTGTAATTATTTAAACTTGTATTTTTCGAATAGCGAGTTATTCGAATCTTTACGAGCACCAGAATCTCTTACGATCTTGTAATATTACGCTGGTCCGTGCCCGGTAATCTAGTTTTCGGCTATTTTTCAACGCGCATAATAGCATCAATAAATCAAATTAAACGCGATGTTAGGTGCGCGCACATCGCGCACGCGTCGCGGAAATGCGTCCCTAAATCATCGGCGAATATAACGCATTGGGAGGATCAAAGAGGCACGCCGTGGCTCTTCGTTCTTCCCGCGTTTTTATTTCGCACTCCTCGGCTCTTGCCTTTTCACGAAGACGGTTGTAATTATCCGTCCGAGTGGTCTATTTAGTTTCCGCGAAGTGTCATGGCCCATCGAAAGAGTTCTCGAGAGCGGTCTCCTCTCTGTCTATTTATCTCTCTTTCTCTTCCTATCGTGGCGTATTCGTGGTGTGCGTTCTCTTTAAAAGACTTCCCAGAATAAAAGATTAACGGGATAAACGCTGGCCGATCATTTCGAAGTAATGTTTTCTCTTTTAGACGCTTTCCTAAAACAATTTACGAGGCCGTGTTTTTATAGCCCTTTCGTAGGTTTGCTTTTAGTCAGTACTTACTTGTACTGCTGTTGTTGAGAATATTGAACCAATGACAAATTTTTTTTTTGGTCAGTCACAATATATTTCACTCACGACATTTATTATAGAATTATATTCTTTGAATTGTTTCATCAATCAATTAATATCCTTCACATACAAAAATATAAATAAATATTATTATTGTATATATAAAATTGCATTTCTGCCCATTTTCTACTCTGACAGTCTTGAATTTTTCCGTGAAGTGTTTTTGTTTTGGTTTTGTACATACACGTGAAGCCTCCGTATATACGTGAAAAATCAGATTGCATTCTTCTCCGACAAAGTCCTCGCTCTGTTTCCTTCGAACATTGCAGAACAAGCCAGCCATAAATCTCGAGATGGACCACCCGGTTCTCCGAGCCCATCACGTTTCTCCACGTCTCATCGAACGCGTAGATTCGAGTATCCTCCTCTTCGAGAGGAAGACACCGCTCATGTCAAGTATCGCCGTCAAGTACGCGGATTCCGCAACGGCGCGTTCCTTGCACGTGCGTCTGAGATGCGCCCTTTTTCTGGGCGATATCCACGAGCCGAGCTGGTTACTTGCGTGCCAGTTAAATAAGCCATAAAGCGGAGGGTCGTGACATAACGCGAGGTTGTCACCACCCGTGACATTCGGGAGGTTTCGCTGATTTATTAGGCGCGCACTGTATAGTCGCGACGTGAGAAGGGGGATGAAGAAGTAGCATGAAGAACAACATCGAGGCCCGATGCAAAGAGGGAGATCGGTAGCGATTCTTAGAACTATCTTTGACGTCTTTCACGGAACGCTTTCGTGCTGAAAAGATGAAGAAGCGGGTGAAGGTACGAAAAGAAGAGAATCGATTCTCTTTCTCCTTCTTTCTTTCTCTCTATATGCATCGTTGGACGCAAATCGCGAAACGCATGTCATGACCGTAATATGCGAATTTGTGCATTTATTCAATGGTGTAGAAGCGATAAGTTTCGTCCGATTAGAGATTATTATCAGGAAATATGTACATATATATAGCGCATATTTTTTCTGTTATTAATGATCATAATGTACGTTTATTACCGATTTTGTCAATTTTACATAAAAATAATAATTCTGTTAAAACGTGATAATAATTATTTTTATAAAAATTATATAATATATACTCTACTGCGTAGAGGAATCTCAACAATTTTAATACTGCAAATATGATAGTTAAAATAATTATTAAATATGGAGATATCTATGACGTGTCCCCTGACAATAACCAGTGAATATCATATCGTTGGAATATTAATATTGTCGCTGCATAGTCGCGTGAGCGCACCGAAAAATACGTTACACGGAACAACGGCCTGCTCGTCGTCACGGTACATTACTCAATGCGAAATAAAGCTCCCATTAGAAGGACGTTTACAGTCCTGGCGGCACAAAGGATGAAGTCTTATTCCAGACGTGCGACGCTATTACCGAGATTAAATGGCTAAAGACGACGAGTATATGCCATCCGCCGTTACAATATATTTACGCGTGCAGCGTGCTACGCCACTGCACGCGTAAATGCGTGCTTGAGAGAGAGAGAGAGAGAGAGAGAGAGAGAAAGAGAAAGAAAGAGAACATGCAAGTGAAGGAAAGAGAGCGGGGGTGTGTGTGTGCACCGAGGAGCAAAAGTAAAGTACGCCGCTGCTGCACCTGCTTCTCGGTCCATCATGCAGTATGTCACCCACGCTAGTTTACTGCACTGCGAACCGTGTTATGCATCTGCAAGACAAGGCGCTCGGAGGATCTATGGAGGGATTTCAGCGGTAATCGAGAGATACGCGCCATCGTCGCGGTATTTATTTCTCCCAGTCGGTGCCGACGCATCGCCGCCTCGCTCCCATCCGCTCCTCGTCCGTCCCGTTGTAGCGTTACGAGTACGAGCAGCTGCCAAAGCCGCGAGAATTGGCTTCGACGTGCTCCGAAAATATTGAGAGGCATCCGAGAACGCGCGGACGAGCAAGCCCCGTAAATCAATCCGCTATCTTTGATGATGCGAGAGAAGTCTCGCTTCGAAGTGACGCAAATATGTCGAGGGTCTCATTTTCGCGAAAATCGTCGGGAATACGAATTTAGCTGTCGCCATTACGTTGTTTCATAATTATCGTACGGATTGGAATCGCAGCTGCGATATAATATCGAATCATATAGCTTTACTCGCTCCTTGGTTTACATACTGACAATAAAAAGAATAAAAAAAAATTAAAAAAAAGATAAATAAAAAAATATAGGGTAAAAATATTGTCAAGAGTACGTGTTCGAAACACATGATGTTTCGTTAAAGCGATAATACGAAACTTTATTAATCAAAGAGTACGAGAAGTTCTGGAGAGATTGACTTTCGAGATATCGCGGTTGCCCAAGTTGCTTAAATCCCGAAATCAACTTCCGCCGAGCGACTGTATCGGACGAGCGTATAGTATATTCGGGTAGTCCACCTCTCGGTATAATTAATTAATCCGCTGGTAATTATATGTAATCGCGGTTGCGGCTGCGCAGCAGCGCGGATCGCGCGCATAGCAAGTGGAGCTTAGACCGACGGAATCTCGTAACTCGTGATAAATTGCCAGCCGATGACTAACTACCGGATGAAGGCGTCCCTGACGTCTTGAAGAAGGATGCAACACCTCCGATCTGTTTCAATCTTTAACGATGCGTACGAAAAATACATATCTGTCAGTGGATCATACTATGTAATCGTGAAAATAAAGCATCTAGTCGGATCGCAAAGAATTCACAAAGATTGAGCTTTTAATTTAAATTTTGCACGATTACCATGAGAGATTCTAGATTTATATCGCTCTGTTTTCTCAGCAAAAAATATTATATGTTTAATAACGATAATTATTATTGCAATTTATATTATGAGGCAGCTCATCATTAACACGTATTCATCGTTAATAAAATAATAACTGTTATTAAAGATATAATGCATCCATGAATTTAGGATTTCAGAAAAATGTATGAAAATATACTATATTAATTATTTGTGAAGCTTGTAAAAAGATGGAGAAAAAATTATAATATATAATAGCAAAAACATTTCATTGCATTCAAATTAAAAAATTTATTCGAAAAAATTCATCGATATCAGATGTATAGATTTATTTCGTTCACTCACAATGATATTCGTATTGCAAGACCAAAGTCACGCACGCCGATCGTCATATGCCATGTCGTTAGCGTACTGCAATGCGATCGAACATGCGCTCTACGCGTAATTTATAGTTTCCACTCGGACAAGAAAATGACTAAATGATCGCGTGTCCGTCGGTTACAGCCCATATAGTGTTCGATCCGATGCGAATCGACGACGTACAATCGCTAAAAACTGTTTGATTAAAACATGGAAATGCATTCGGTCGAGTGAAAATATGTCTGGTATAAAAAAATCAAACATTACCTTTAACTAGTTGTGCTTGGTAAAATCTGTTTTCTCTACATACTGTAACAAGAAATATAAATTTTAGCAAAATAAAAATAAAATTGATAACAGACTCTTAAATAAATAATGTAATCATTATTGATTAAATTCAAAATGCACGTCAAACTCAAATGATTTCAATACAATATTTTCTTAGATCATATTTGGATTCGTGATAAAAAAAAAACACGTTAAATATTTCCTCTCAGTACTTGATATATACAGTAGCTGATAATTGATTTTGAATTATCTTTGGGGATTTTTTACAAAACTGTAAGAATTATTAGTCCATAACTATAAAACACACTCGCGCACACATAAATAAACATAATTGACGAAGGACGCTTCATCGTAAGCGCGCAATCTTGACTTTTCGTCAGTGGTATGGTATAATCGCTCTGCACGCGTGTGATAACGTCGCATGCCGTCTGGGAGACGTATATAAACCTCCGTTGACGCACAGGTGACTAAAAGCGCGCGGCGCGGGGCCCGCTCTCTCCCTGACCAGACAAAGCCTCCAGACACGTCGTCTCCCTACCCGGCATACCGGCATAGCGTAGACGTCTACAGTGTGCAGGAAAGCAGGATATTTCGGGCGCGAAAGCCAAGAGCGTGTCGCGCGAAGCCGCCCCCGCCGCCACCGCCGGTCGGTCGATGCCGTTGGTGCGTCGCGCGCCTACTTACTGGCGCATAAATCAGAATTATTACAAAGCTATTAGCGTTCCGGATCGTAACACCGGTACGTGTCCTTCGTCGTGCCACCCGAAGAAGGGGAAAGAGAGAGGAGGGAAAGGAGGATCCCTCGATCTCACCCTCGCGTGATACCCATCCCTTGGACCTAGCACGTTTCACCGCTCCGGTTCGGGCTATAGGCAATAATTAATCATTTTGTGGTAGAAGAGAGATAGAGATGGAGATGCAGAGAGAGAGAGAGAGAAATAGTACACACAGAGACAATTTACGGCGCGCGTGCACACGTGCATATGCATACATACGCGTATGAGATTCACGGCGCATTATCGTGCACGTGTGTACAGGAGCGTTGTGTCAAGTGGGCAAACCTATACTTAAGCGACATAGAATATTCATATCGCGGTGCACACTCGATGCCGATAAGAGTGTATATCGTGTGCTGCGTACTTACGGCTCGAGCGATTGTGCCATTAGGAATACGGACAACGGGGTTCTCGGTATGCATCTGGGTCGGGCCGATCGGAAATCACGTGGCACCGTGCGTGAGCGATCGATAGGTGTACGTAGGCAAAGAATCCTCGATTAGTTAACAAAGGAACGAGGAGGCCAGTTGGCACGCGTTTGCATTTTTGTAGATTCGTTATTTACAAAGATAATTTTATTAATTTTATTTATCATTTTTAATAATCAATCCTTTAACAGAATAGTTTTATAATTAAAAGGCTATGATATATTGCGTGCGATTTATTTGTCAATACGCGCAAGTTTCCTGCAAAAATTACATTAAAAAAGAATATCTTTCTTCGTGTATTGCATACGCAGCGATAATTTCAATTAGCTAAGGATAACAGCGATCGAAGAAGGTGTGACAGATGTCTGGCGTTGCCGCCCCCCGTCTCGGCCTACGAGAATACGAACTTAGGGAAGCATTGCGCAAGTATATGTGTCACATACTGACGGATGAGTTAAGCTCTAGGCTTTAAGTCCTGCGCTTAGCCCGTCAATGTCATCTCCTCGAGCTCAGCCCCTTCAGACTTATCGGACGTTGTGCAACAAACAGACTGAATATATGGAGCCCCCTCCACCTATTCCCGCATTCGCGGATTTCCACGTCAGATGTCGTGCGTTAGGAAATCGCGAAAATTCCGGCTATTCGACCCTTTCAAATCTCGCCTGCAGAGCACACGATATTGCTCTGACTGTATAATTATACAAACGCCTTCTGCTATTAACTAGTATAATATGGAAAAGAAAAGACCAAGATATAAATATTATTTAAAAATATTTTTCATCCTTATATATTTTTCATAAGCAATTATATTCAATGATCGTTTTATTAATAAGCAATTATTTACATTAATTAAATTATCAATAAAAATTCTCTCTCTTATTTAAACATTTTTAAAACTATATTATATTGCATACATATTTATAATTTATATAAAATCTCACATTAAAATTATATAATTAGATAATAAATAATATCAAACACGTACAGATATGTAATATCAAATGTGCAATAACACAATGGATCAGCTTGCGGTGAATATATTTTCGTATGATGTTTAGTAAACAATGTTAGATGTGATATATAACGGTACATCATATTCCCTAGCCCACAATTACACTTTCACACGCTTGTACACACACGCATCATAGCCGAGTGTATTCTGTAGCACAATGTTACACTTGCGCATTTACATTCACCTACACCAAGTAGCCGTATATTCAACTTGGCCGAGACTTTGACTCGGGCCAATCCAAGCAAAATCAAGACCACAAGGCCCGTATGCAAGATGGACGTGAACGAAATTTCAAAGCAATTGTTGCAATAATTGTATGTTTCTCAAAATAATTAATTGCTTTGTCTCTATTTTCATAATATATTCAAATTAAATGTCGCATAGAAAATTATAAAACCAATAAGCGATGTAAAAGAGAAAAGTGTCGATTGGTATGTTTCTTCATCGAAAATTTTCGACGGCGATCTAATGGACGATGGTAGCTAATAACATTGCACGATCTCCGGCGCATCCGTCTCGTCGCAATAATTGTCATACATAGACATGTAAATTATACGGACGGATATAAATGTCAATATGACAGGCAGTGCCGGTCGGGAATCGCCGAGGTCGGGTTTGCGTTTCTGCTAGCTCCTTCGCCGACCGGTCAAAGTGAAATCATTAGTTTGCTTAAATCAATGCGCACGTAAATGTCCGAGTTATTTATGCCCCGTCATTACGGAGACGTCCTCCGCGTCCCGGACTTTTAACCCTCCCCCACTACCCCTCATTCCATCCACCACTCGCCCCCTTCTCATGGTTTCTTCACCCTCTCGGTGTGCCTTTTGGTATGCTCTCGTGGTACTGAAGGATTGTGACCTCGCGGTTATGAGACTTACACAAGCATCGCTGAATGCATACATATAAATGTCATCTGAATATATGCAAAACTGTGAACAATTCATGGTATAGTGATATGATGATGCTAAGTCTTCTCATGTGTATCTTACATAGCTATAGATAACTTTATGAATATCTATAAAGTTTACGCGTAATATTTTTTAATTTTCTAAAATTTTACATAACTATATTTATGTAAAAAAATTATCGTCGAGATGAATAATCAAACAAAATACACATGATTTGGATAACTTTTTACGAAATGATCGCATTGTCTCTTCCGACAACGATACACGCGCCAATAAGAATTTGGCTTTGCTTTAGAAACTTGTGGCAAACGATAAAGTTATCATAACTGACATCATTTACTAAATGTTTGATATTAAATATTATTGCGTAAACATAGAATATTTTAAAATGTACGTAACGTTATAAAACAATCCGGCGAATTGTTTCTTGGCGATCGTCGAACAAAGACTGTCTATGCGATCTATTATTGGTACTAGCTACTAAATTCTCGCAAATAATTCGGTAACAAGATACTGGCTCTGTATTAGATACTTCCATTTCTATATTTTACATGAAAATAAATAACAACCGTTTTACAAAGATCATCGATTCATAGATTTCTGCATATACAGTCGGCTTGTAAATTAATTATAATAAAACTATGATTATTGTATTTTTTAGTTTGAACGTTTAGTTTAAACTCTAATGAATTTGACATATATACCTTGAAACAAAAACATTCTATCTCTGGTACAGTCCTTGTGACAGAAGTAACAGAATCTTATATTGTCTTTACATTACGATGTAATAATGATGTAATGATATTATATACTATAAAGTGATTAAAAAACATATATATATATATATATATATATATATATATATATATATAAAGTAAAAATATACAAAATTATGTAAGAAAAAAAATATATCTCAACATTCTGGCAGTAAATTATATGTAGATGACATTTAAATGGGTGATTCTTGAATCGGTCACCGTATTAATACGCGGTTTGGCTTGGCTCTTCATTTGGTAACGGTAGCCTCACGAGATCGACGTGGACAACTGAACCCGTTTTCTCGCCACTGATCACGACGCGAAGTGACTTGAGCCCGACACGCAGGCCTAGGTCGGAGTCGATCGACCGATCGAGAAGTCGCGTCGGGATAGACGCGCTTTGTAACAGGATTGATGCGGCCAGCTGGCACAAGCCCGAGAGATTCCTATACCGAATCCTTTAAATAACGTTGCCTGAACCAATCTCGACGGACCACGTGATGCCGATCTCGTACGATCAGCTGTCCATCCGAATTTAACGCCAAGTTCGCCGTTCGAACGATTAATGTTCTCTCGAATAATCCCCCATGTCCAGTAAATACGAAATGCTACCGCGTTGCTGCCGCGTCAGTAATATCGATGTCTAATTATGGCTTTTACATAATTGTGATGTCAGTTCTTTGGAATGAAAAAAATCCTTAGTCTGCTCTCAGAAAATAAGAGATAGAATGCTCCATAACTTTCGCATCACGTCATCTTCCTTTTACTTTTGCTAAATATGATTTCGATGCTGTTACAATAACAGTTATAAATCAAATAATGCCAAACAAAAGATTCTTCGGTGATAGAAAAAAAATTCGTCTTCTATTGATGGACTTATTAAAGACAAGTTTTCAATGTCGTAAAAAAATAAGAAAGTGACTTTTCAAATGTGACATCAAATACTGATCGAAGAGAAAATTCTAGGAATCTAATTTACTCCATACTTCAAACTATGCTACATCCTTCGGAAATAGAATTCTCGGCTCGCGCTTGATACGACCAGGTGCGACCAGGACCGGGAGACGCTCGAGACCGACGGACGATATGAACGGCAGGACGTAGGAATGGCAGGATGCCAAGATAGCAGTCAGCTTCGAGTCACGTACATAACAAATGATTGCGGGTTGACCGAGCGCGCGAGGGACGGGAAAAAGGGGACCGAGAGAGAGAGAGCAGAACGAAGAAGAGAGGCGCGCGCGAGTGCGAACGATCCACGATCTGTTGGTGGTCCGATGCTCCGGGCGTCGCATCGTTTGTCAAGCCGTCGATATGCCGATCCCGCGGCTCGATTACCATATTTTAACGCCAGCGTTATTGGCTCGCCACCGGCTACCGGAATATTAAAAGGCACGGCTATACATCGAGGCGCGATCTGCTCTTCTGGATCGCTGCATCGTTTTGAATAGATAAGCTTCCCGCGTCGCGCAGAATCGGTAGCGAGCGTAATGATCCTCGGTATCGAAAGACTGAAATGCTCTCGTTGCAATGATTAAGATCTAGTAATTCGAATAACATCAGTCAACTTATTAATCTTTGTGACACGAATTGAATAGAGTACCGTATACATATATTGTATCTTTTGTTATTAAATTGCTTATATTACGAATAAGAATTCTTGTTATATCAACGTATTCATTATGCAACAATCTATTGAATCGTAATAAAATCGAATCATATATCAAGAGTCATTCTTTGCGGGATTCAAATAATTTTTATCTCAATAATTCGATTACGCAGAATCAAATTAAGAAATTGACATCGTTTCCTAAAGTCGTGTGGCGGAGTACCGGACGTAGCGTGCCGTTTTTGATTTCCGGCGAAATCCGTGGCTCGAGTATGCGATGCGAGGAGCGAGAACGTGAGAGTAAACGCGCCACGGGCACCCTCGGGGGGGATGAGTAGTCAATTTCCTTTCAGCGACACCGGTGACATCGGCAAAGGTGACGGCGGGACCATTTATAACGTGCGCTAATAGATCCCCGGTAAGCCGGCGTGAGGCCGTTTTACAGGTTTTCCGTCAACATCGAAATACATCAGAGAGTACAGCCGGCCGCATCGCCCGGGCGACTAATGGTCGTCGACGTCTACCTCGACGTCCTTTTCGTCGGGTCGCGCGAGTGACGACGTCAGGCGGCGGCAACGACGACGACACCCCGAGATCCAACAATCGTTTTCGACTTGATAAATCGACGATATCCGAAAAATTTGTCGAACCCCTCCCGTTTAAGTTTCACGGACCATTGAAACGTTAAACGCCCCGTGAATCGGGATGAGAACTTGTTTTCCCTCCTCGAGGACAAATCTCGTCCAAAGTGAAACGAGAACGTCGATCGCGTCCATTGATATCTTACGAAGAATTTATTTCTCGTAGATTTTTATGATTAAGAAAAAGCAAGTCAGTTTATATAATCATTATTCTTGATTTTTGATGATCCCAGAATTTATCGATGATAAAATCAAATATCTGTCATGTTATAGAAAAAAAACTTAACATTAATATTGAGATATTTTATCCCTATTAATTATTTTATATAATTTACATTGAATGTATATTTAAGTAGAAGAGACTCCAGCATATACTAAATTATTCTTCTGTTCATATCAGCGCATCCAGTGGCTATACGCGATTAATCTAAGCCAATCGAAGTCTTTTTCTCGCAAGAGGCAGACTCATATCCGCTTGAACACGATCAGGAATCATTCGCGTCCTGCTGGCTAGTAAATGGCCCAGTCCGCCAAAGTTGAGCGGCATTGACAGGAGATTGGAATCATCGGCTCGGCATCCGTTGCACCGGTCGACGATCAGATATGTCGAACTCACACACGACACAAACAGCCGTGACGTACATACGTGCAACCCGTCGCGAGAAGGTGCTGGTATGAAATTTAAGACACTCGCTTGGTCGGATCTTTCTTATTCTTCGCGGTAAACGCTGGCAGCATGATTCATGGTGTACTGGCTGTAATAATTCGTCATGACTTCTGACCATTCGTCATTTGACGGAGAAACGTTCAACGTCGAAGCGCAAGCATCCGAGATGTTCACGAAATAACGCGAGTTTCTATCATTGCAATTATAATGCAAATGAAGAAGTGCGATTACATAAATTTCCTCGACCTAGTTATAAAAATACCTGCAATATTTATTTTAAAAAGGTAAAAATATCTATTAAATCATATAAATAAGTCGGTATTTTTAAGCAATGTTATTGAATTCTTTCATACTTTTTATTTAAATCTAATAATAGATTGACGACAGATACGACTTTTGACATTATACGTATTCCTCAAATATACAAAATGCGTTTGATTGGAAAGGCGAGTACGAAGTAGAATGCAGTTTTAATCGTGAAGATTCAAAGTCGACTCGGAACTGATGATTTTGGCTTACACAGAAATAATTATGGCTGCAGTAAAATCTAATGGGAGGGAAGAGAGGGGGAAGGTAAGGAGGGGGGAAAGGGTTCGATGAATCTTTCAACCGCGCTTCATCAGCATCGAACTCGCACGATGAGCGGAGAGGGACTGGTCCTTGATTGCCAGCAAACGAAGTAGACGGCCGATTTCCGCTTACGAGTGGAAGTAATTTGGAGTGTAAGGAATTTCGGACCACCAAAGGTGACCACCGTCGATCGACTGAATGGAATCCGTTGTAGCCACTTCGCTCGTCGATCGAGGATCGTCAGCGTCAGAAGGATTGGAGACTCATCTCCGTGCACTCTCGACTCAAGTATCGACGACTCACTATAATAATCTGACAGGCCTCGATCTCGTGCTTAAAGATTTCTTGGATCCTCGCAGAGACATTTTTCTTTTTCTTTCGTTTCTTGTATAAACAATATTTCGATTTGAAGAAAAATAATAAATGTTGCGTGAATGCATGCAAATATATTAAATGGGAACATATATATGTAAAGAATTTATTAGAGACCAAAGGAATGAGAGAATTAATTGTCATAAATTTTTCAAGATTCGAAAACTTGCAAAAAAGGAGAAAAACTATTTATAGATACAAAATAATATATATATATTTATTTTTTTCAATATCAGTATGCGTGCACGGAGCAGACTTGAATCGATTTCTCGGATGTTTTCACATCGAGGACAATACTGCTTAATCATTGCCCTATAGAACCTGTTCGAATAACACATCTCATGCATCAGTAGCAGTTCAGAAAAAAGTAACTAGAATTTCTTCCGTTAAATCGACAATTATACGCTCTATTTGCTTAAATAAAAAATTTTCTACTCGATTTTATCGTTTATTCAGACAGTTTTGTTTGAATTAGCACATTAATCCTTTATCGCATGCATTTCAAATTATAAAACAAACAATTGTTTATTATTATCAACTACATAGCGGACGTTCTCCAAAATTTACTTTTTCAAAAAATGCCAAGTTAAGCACAGTTGATATACACATACATACGTATAATTACGTAAAATAAAATTCGTTAGATTTGAAATTACAAATAATAATAAATATTAATATTTATTTTTACTAACTTTCATTCGTATTAAAAAAAAAAAAAAAATAAATGGTAGTCGATATCGTATAACAAATATTCGTTACACGTTTCACGTTCATTATTTACTTCACGCGAATGTCCTGCTACGTATCTTCGATACGATCTGGCTCGGGTAAATGGAGAGAGAGCCAAGTTACTCTTCTTCTGGCAACAACGACGTCTTAAGCTGCTCGGGCGCATTGTTGCTGCTAATGGGCCTGCAGCCACTTCGCAGCTACCGCTTGCAGCCTAATTATGATTTATAGTCCTCGTACCAACAGCATCGGGCATCGAACACCCCCTGACCAAGAAGGTAACCCTGTAATCGTTGTCCTCCCACCAGTGTCCATGGCTTATTTGCAGGTACGCGACGAAGGTTATTCTGCGTCTTCGAAAGCGCGAGCATCAGTAATATCGAGTCACGAAGTTCAAATCTATTTATTGACTTACGTCATTTATGTCTCAATTATTATGCGCTAGCAAGTACATTAATTAATTTTAATCGTGAATACATGACGCAAGCAAAGTATGCTGCAGTAATTAAAAATATACACATTAATCATTCTTTTTTAATACACGCGACAGACTTTTGCATACTCTCTGTTTGACGCATTCTACTAGTCAGACAGGCTCACAAATCCTGCACCTCGCGAGAAGGGCCGGAAATCCTTTCATCTTACCAGCACCGATGTGGGAGAGTCGACAGTGTCGATGCATTACAATGCATCCTGCTCACACTCACTTGTACACTAGCTTGTTCTACGTTCGATTTAGTACACGAGAATACTGCTAACGATGCCTACATAATAGAAACACGAGCCAGCGTGTCGTGGGCGACACGGTCCTCTAATGCAACGATCGGAGGTCGTTCGTGACCCGGGCGAAAGGTTTTTGTTAGGACAGGGCGGGCAGGGATGTGGAAGGAAGGAGGCGGGTGAACTGTAGGCAGATTTCAATATTTATAACTTATTGTCTCAAACTTACTGACACGACTAAAAGAATCTTCTAGAAAGAGAATCCAGACGAATTTTTATATGTCCCTGTATGTGATTCTTCTTGTTGCATTTTATCTTTTACTTGATGAAATTAATCTTTTAATATCAAATCATATTTCTTGCTGATAAGAAAATCTGAATCACAATCTCGTTTCTACAATAATCAGAAATTTTTCTCACTTTTCTTCTTTTCTTTATAGATTATAATAATACAGATATTGTATTATATATAGTATATAATATTATATAAGCAAAAATATATAAATATATAAATCTATAATTTCGTAAATATATAGATGTTTTTTTATTTTATTAGTTTTTTTCTATATGAATTACCAAAGTCTAAATTTTTAATATTATACCGTATATTGTTAAACGTATATTTTTTCTGTACAAATATCAACATAAACTATATAATAAAATATATATATATACCGTACAATTGATATCGTTAATCAGTCATGGATCTTGAGATGGAGAGATCAAAACGTAGAGATGAATAGAAAGAGAGAAAAAGAGAAAATAATAGGCTGAGAGAGAATTGGCGAATACCAAGAAGCCAGTCGGGGAACCGTGTGATGTATGTCCCCGTCTTGTCGTCTGGGTTTGCACATCCGCATCAAGTTTATATCGCGGTAATCAAATCGCCCGGCATAAATTTTGCTTATACGCAGTTATGCACGTAAAAGTGACCACGGCAAAATTAGCAGAATCGAAAAAGAGGCGTATAGTGTGTGCCGTGCGTGATTCTACCTGCTCATCGGATTCATCACGATGCGAATGCAAAAATGTTTGTCGATAATTAATTATCCGATAAAAATCAAATTCAAAAAATTAATGCTAATTTTTGTCTTAAATAGCATCAAAATAATTGGCAATAATATTATTTATTTTATTTATATCTAGAGCATATTCGTATCAAAAATGTGAAAGACCATGATAATCAGAAAATGAGATATAAAATATTTTCTGATGTAAACTATATATGTCTGCGTTCAAGATAATATTCCGTTGCGTATATATTCAAGCTTATAAGATAGCGTTTTTGGCAACAGCGGGATACCAGCTGCTCTCTTAAAACATTCCCGATCTTCGCGCTCGCTTTTCTATGCCGTGTGCCTGCTCTTTTCTCTTTCTTCTCCGCCGCGCCCGCGTCTTCGCCGTCGTTTCCCGCACGAGTGCAGCCCGTAAACGAGATAACGAGATCAAATTTATGGCACCAGATCCCCAACGAAAATATGATAATCGCGGCTAATGCCGAATACCGGGCATGCAGGACTCGAGTTTCGCGAGACAGGCGACGCGGACAAGTGGGGGACAATGATTTTGTCCTTTGCATCCAATCGCTCTTTCCGTACCACATTCAGAATCGTTCTTATTACCGAACAAAGAACTCGGCCACGCAAACACGATCGTATGTTCTCTTTCATAAAAGTTGTCCGCGACATGTGTCGCCAGAAATATTTTTCTGCCGTATCATTGACTTAAACGAGAGCTTCATATATTTTTATCTTATTTTCAATTATTTTAGAATATCAAAAAAATATTTCTCGCGATCAGAGATCGAAGGAAATTATATGTAATACTGTTATATGTATAAAAATATGTAAAAATTACTCTTTACATTAAAATTTTGTAATGCATTCATCGTCGGAGAAAGCACATCATATTATTTACGTGTCACTTATGATTGCAATTGTCACAAAAATCTCTACAATATTATTTCACGCTCCGCAAATTAACCACTCCGATTCCTTCAGATTTTGAAAACGTAGCGTATTTAAATTAATTCGAAATTCGCGTAAACAGATTCTATCGCGCTAAATCGCGGCCACCAATCATCCTGCATTTCTCGTTCGTCGACAACGTACCTCCTGATTTCTTTCCTTTTTCTTTTTCTTTTCTCTTTCTCTCTCGCAGTTTGCTAGGCTTCGCCTCCCCTTTGTTTTTTAATATCGCCGTGTATTTTATATTTCTGAAATCCTATCTGATCCTCGCGGACTGATTTATATGCATGATGATACACGCGTGCCGCCACTGCCAACGAGCGGAGAGGCAACGAGAGAAAGAGAGGAGCCATCATATCTGAAAGAATCATCGGACGGCGCAAACAGAAAATAACTGGGTTACGTTTAGTTTTATTTGGTGTTGGGAGGGGGAAAAAGAGAGAATGGACGGGCGAGATGTGGAAAAGAGAGGTGGAGGGACGGTCGGTATAAGACGGGACACGTTATTGTTCTTGGAATGATTCCAAATAAAGATTTCACCGCGGTTCACGATGTGTGCAGGAACCTGAATAATAAAATCCCGACGATGGCACCAACCGCACTATACCCTATGTTCAGTTTTGCTGCCGGTTGGTTGCCGGCCGCGTATGCGCGGCGGCGAGGAAGGTGTAAAGGTCGCGTCGTTGTAACAAATTGTCCCGCTTGGATTCACCTCAGTCGGCTGCTTTCAAGATATCAAAACGAAACGATTATCCGCGGCAGACGTCCTATACTTGGAATCAGCTTCCTTTGTGGGCGCTCCTTTGCAACGTATTGCGCCCTTACACGAGAGACGCCGTAACAGTGTCACGGAGATTCGGCGTTTCTTCTTTCAAGCGCGCTTGACGAAGAGATTTCAGATACGCGAACGATAACATTTTGAAACACGTTTACAGCAGTTATCGTACGTCACCTCCCTGCTTTTCCACGATCAAAGTTTGAAAAAAACAAAGTACTAGAATTTCCTATTTTAAACGCTCCTGATCTTTCTATTAATTCATTGTTTAATATTATAAAAGGAATACTTTTAGTATAATTTTAAAAATGATCTGAAGAAGAATCTCCCACTAAGATGATCCAAGCGAAGCGTTGAATAATCCTTGCGAACAACCCCGTCAGGTATAAAGAAGCCGTTATATATACCCTAGTTGCTCTAGTTACGTCCAGGTACGTAGGGTACCATAAGAGAGGAACGTAAAAACAATGTATAATATCACTCGACTACTAGCCAAGGGTACCGAGAGGCGATGGTGGTGGCGAGACGGCGAGGGGGATGAGGTGGGACAGAGGGCGAGGTGGGAGCACTCAATTCATCAAGGAGTCGACGGCACGTAATTTAAGACTGCTTTTAACTCTTGGGTGTCGCAATTTATGTGAGCTTCTTACAAAAGAATGGCGGCTCTTTTCGCTCCCGTACACACCACCACGAGCCAGGCCATCGCCATCCGGAGCCCCATCTACCTTCTCGGTTACGGTGGCGCGTACCACTCCCCTGTGAAAATCAACCCACCCTCTACCCGTCCGACACATCCTGAGATCCGCAACGACGATGCCGCTCGGTCCTCCGCGCGTCGGTTTCTCCGCTCGCGAGTGTGAGTGGTGTTTCTATGTGTGTTGATATAGACGGGCTTTGCTTTTTTTCCCGACCAATTTGTCACAGATTAGGCGGGTTATAAATTTGCGCCGCGCACAGTTACCGCGCCCGGCCCACCTCGCAATTAATGTTGCGTTCATTGGAACACCGGATCCATCGTCGCGTTATTCGATCTTATTGTTAAACTTGGAACAGCAAGCTGTCGTAATTTGGAAAATTGACTGATTGTTCGAATTCATCATCTTACTTTACATATCGTCGTTAATAAAAATTAAATAATTGACATAATAAATTTTCATATTGTAAAAATCGAATAATTATTTCTTTAATTTCAGGACAGGAGATTAATGTATGTAAAATTTGTACAAATTTCATAAACAATTTTATAAACATCACCCACAAAACACAGGTCCACTTAACGCGATAATCGAAACATAAATCAACTTTACGCAACTTTTACGATCAAGCTCCTTTTATAATAATCTTTTAGCGAGCTGTGCGAAACGATGCACGCAATTTACATCCGCACGTTAAAATATATCGCGGGGGAAAGTGCAAAGCCGACTCGTTTGTTTCTTCTCGCAAGCGGATGGACATTGGTGAGAATTAATTGATCGTAATTCTCGCGAGGTCGTATACATAATTAACGAGCGGATATACCACCTGTATATCTACGCTGGCACGTCGTTCTCCTTCAGCACGCATAGTGCGTGAACGGATCAAGTGGAGATTCCATTGGACCCTGCCGAGCCGCGCCCGGTAGCCGTAAGAGGCGGCTCCGCTTCTCTCGACGTTATCAAATCATCGTTTGTTTACGCCTAATCCTTGAATTAATGATTAGGACACCCTTTCTACGTAGCATGATGCGACGGATCTTAAAGCTTGCCGCGCAGATGACCAATACCGGGTGTTCTACTCGAGACGGACGAACTTTTGCGAACTTTCCCGTCTATATCTCACGTGATCAAGATATTAAACAGAATGTAAACAGAGCTACTTAAACGATAAATTCACATTTTTTTTTTTTTTTTGTAATAATATCCTTCTATGGTTTCGTAGAGATTTAAAGTAATGTTTGTAATAAAAATTATTCTTTACAGTCTTGTTGCCATTTACTCATTAACTATATTGAAATTATTGAAAGTTAAGGCATCACTCATATTTTTTTTTTTTTTTTTTAAATTTACTTTCTATTTATAGGAAACTTTATTTTGCAAATATATGGAAATATTGCAATATTTTTATATTTCTCTTCGTGTGGATAAAATTAGTTTAATTTACAAAATGATCTCATATAATACTAATTTCACATACAACCTTTCTTTATAAATCATCGGAAGTGTTTTAGAACGTATATAAATAGAGTTAAATGCTGCGAAATCAATGAGCGTTTGCGGCGCTGACGAACTCTCCACCCGTTACATCCTTCAAACTATACGTAGACTCGGTGGCCGGAATATATCCCCTTAATTATCCTATGTGTGCATTCTGAGTGTGAACTCTCCATTAATCATAGGAGAAGAGAAGGGTAGGTAGCCGTTGCTATAGCCCGAGCGATTTTAATTCAGACTGGCCGCTCCATATGTATTCTACGGTGCCCGCGGGATCATTAGTAACCTTAGGTGGACACCTCCGAGTCGTTCTTCATTCTGATGATGCTACTGCCTCGGTATCCGCCGATCCACGCCGTCATTGGCGAACCGAGAAGTCCCCGCGTCGATTCCACCGCAAACGTGCATTCGCGATTGGCCAACTCTCGGAGATCTTGAGAAACTCTCCTAACGACAAGATTCGCGGATTGAATAAAGTAAATAATATTATCATTCTTCGCAACATTTTATATACATCTTGAAATACAAGCGATTATTTATGATATTATTCAACACACGTTACCGCGATGTGAAAATTGACAGGATTAAAGAGGAAAAAAAAATAATAAATTATTATTTTTTTGATTGGTCCAAGATAACTGTATGTGCAACGAAATGCGTTTCTTGTGCAATCATCCTTCGGCAGATAGCGCGCACTCATATGCCGCACTCATATAACGACCATTTCATGGTGAAATAACGTATAAAATGAATCGGCTATAAAGTCCGTAGCTAACCGGGTAACGCGCGACCAAGTTATTCGTACTTCGGCTCTACGTTTGTAACGCGTATATCCTATAACTTGACATTATACCTATCTCCCCTGGACACCGTAACCTTCGCCATATATCGAACATATATTATAGTATAATCTATCTTAGAACCAGATCTTGTAGCGGGTTCTCTGTATGTGCAACGCCGAGCAAATGCTGCGGTGAGAATTCTGAACGAACCCGATAAATTGCCTAATAAGTCAGTAATGCACTTGTATGACGTTGATGGAATCGTACCTACATATCTATATTTACGTAACATAATTATGGACAGAACGTTAAGAGCAAAAGATGACTTGAAAAATTCTTACGTACGTACAATACTTTTAAAAATAAGTATCGCGCTTAATCTTTATTCTTTATTACACAAACTGAATATATTTTAATCATTAAAAATATGGAAAATTTTCAATTTTCCAATATCTCTTTGTATCGAGCATCGGTATGCAGCATCACACGCACATTCTATCCATACTCAATTATCGCTATACCGATCTTTTACTATCTACACATCGCGTAGCCTCTAGCGATAAAATCACGAAGGCATCGCGGCTCGATCGTCGCGGGATGGAATACGCGTAAAGTTCCAATATCCTTGCAACATCTCCCGAGGGCAACTCGCCCTACGAGAGAAGGGATACGCTTAATGCGCCGCACGGTCTCCTCTCCTCGAGTCCACGTCGGCGACCACACGCGGATGTAGCCGAAGGCGGTGAGCTGCCGTCGATACATCCTCGTCGATATGGACACGTGTTGCCCCGACACTCCGCAACACCCCCGCAGGCCCCTCCCGAGCCCCCCTCACCGACTCGTAAACATACAATGCACGCGGTCTTATGCGATATTATGCGCCCGGCGCGGCCACGGCACGTTATACCCCATAACAGCATTCAGCGCGCAGACACGGGCTAAACGCATTCGTGACTTTTTAAAAATGTTGCGATTACGTCACGACACGCACACGATGCTTCGGGCTAGCGGGGCCTCATTAGTCCGGCCGATCGGTCTTTGTTTCTCCGAGTCGCGGAAGAGGGTGGAAACAAAAGCGATCCGCGAGCGGTGAGATCAAAAGGCGCTCTCGGAAGTGTTTCCGACGACACGGAACAGCTCGTGGAAGATATATGCAGGGTGTTCGATAACAGGCACGTTTCATCAACAAAGTTTCCACGTATCGATGTCTGAAGTAATCATTCTTTGACAATAATCTTAAAACAAGTAGTTTTTAAACTTATTGAAAAAAAATATTTATAGAGCGAATGGTGCAAGATGCAATTTTTTTTTTTATATTCTTATATCTAACAAAGAGGAAGACAAAGAAAGAGAGCGTATAACTAGCCATGTGATATATAATACATTGAGACGAGAAAAACGTTGTTATACATCTCGAAGATCGCTTATGGAAGTGCAAGGTAGTCTATATTCTGTGGATGAAACGTTCAGCAATCTACCGATGCGTAAGATCATCAGGTGGCGATGGTGCATTGACGCGTTGCGGAGAGTTTTGCAAGGACGCGGGCGAAGGTTGAGCCCGCGGGCAAAATCTATATAATCGATTCTGATTGCATTGAAGCCCGGTAGTGGCGGCGTTGATTGGTGCATTCATAAATATCCATTAGCGGACAATGTCGGTAATGATCGAGCGTGCGGGCTACGCCCTGCCGGGCTTCTGGTAGCTCTTCTGGTAGCTTTCGTAGTCGAGAAACAAGACTCTCGATCGTAGCACGCCATCCGTCTGCATCTCGACGTTTTTCGTCCTCATCTTTTTTTTTTTTTACCCTTCCATAGGCGCACCTTTTTTTTCTTCTCTCCCCGGCATCCTTTCTCTCTTTCGACTTGGTCATCTCATTGGAATGCCTGCCGGATGAACGCATTCGATTTCGGGCCATAATATATCGGGTGGCCTTCGATCGACGATGGGCGTAGAGAATGAACAACGGTCGGACTTGGAGCCCAAGGACAGCTCTTCGACGGATACGTCGACGTCCGAATTTAACCTAACGAATGCGTGGGATTATCGCTTTATTAATCTTTTTTAATATCTTGTGAGATATATATTGTGCTGAGATCACATGACACATAATTTCTTCGGAGTTGCCCGGTACGATTTCACAGTCGTCATTCTCGCGGTTCACTATAAGTTTGTTAATTCTTTTTATACAAAGATTTTCTTATACATTTCTCTTTTTCTTTCTATCTTTCAAAAATATACGTTTATCGGAAATAAATTTAGAAATCGAGGCCGCGATAATATCTATCATATAAATAATGCCGTCAAAATTGCCATGTGATATCAATGCGCGATTTCGAAGGAAAACATTGATTAGCAATGAGATCAAAGTTACGATCCCGATCAAATTCTTTACGTAAAACTGGTTGTAACGTTTGTACCAATTAGAAAACTCGTTTTCGCACCGACAAAGATAGTGGCCGTGATCGTTTCTGATCTTGATCCGCAATTAGTTCCGCCGTTGCTTCGCTAATACCTTAGCTCGTTAAAATTTATCCCATTTTTATGCGATAAGCGCTTTACTGTACTTTACTGTAGCCACTGGCTGATCCTTCGGATAAACCCGACAGTTTATATTCTCTCAAAGCAGCGGACGTATTTTTCGGCGATCTTTTTCGCGTTATCTCGCTCCTTTGTGGAAACAGCCAAAAGCCAGTTCTACAGCCACTTACACTTTAACGTCGGTAGATCGTCAAGCTCCAGCTTTTATGCATGACATAATTTCCGATAAAAGTTGGAAAAAAACCGCGCTGCTCGATCGACTTGCGTACGAAATCGACGGAATAGGTATGCGGGTTAATCGAAATTATGCATACCGTTTCTTGTATCGAACATTGTATGAACGATCGTAAAAGTTTACGCGTATAATTAATAATTTGTAAATTTTTTCAGTGAGCAATCGTTAAATAGTTTACTACCATAAATATTTAAAAATGTCCCATTTATTTAATATATATATAAAATATTAAAAACATTCACCCAATGTACTCTCTACTCTCGCGTTTCTTTCCGCAAGAGAAGATTTAATCTCGCAACCGATCGATATGACGAGATCAGGCATTGGCGCGAAACTCGTCGGAATCGGTCAGGCGCGCGTGCACAAGAGAGAGAGAGAGAGAGAGAGAAATTTTCAGGTCCGCTAGATGAGAAAACCAGTCCCTCGATAGTTTCGGACCCCTTCTCGCTCCCCTCTAATCTGCCGAGGCACAAATCCACATTCATACACATGCACGCGCGCACGTAATACACGCGTGAAACCTGCAACTAGAACCGGTACGTGAGGCCCAGCTCCGACAATGGGGGAGTTACCTGTTGAACATACAGACAGGTGACACCCTACGTTCTTTATTCCGTATATCCGTTGCGTCGTATTTTATCGGTCGAAAAGTTTGATTTCTCTCTCGTAGCCGAGGGGCCACAATAAAAATACGTCGCTGCGGCTCCCACGCCGATCAGCAGTCAAGAAGAGCGAGGCCGGATTACTTTCATAAATTTTCCCCCACTGGCGCGGCCGCATTCGTCGATCGCGCATCGCCGAGGATGAGTAATCCGGTGGTGGCATTGCACGCGGTGTCCATGTGCATCGTTTTCTGCCTCGCGTGATCGAAAAAGAGCTTGACGAAATCGGTGAAAGGCAAAGAATCTATCATTCTTGATACGCAACTATCCGCGTGTGCTTGAAAGTATAAGTGATCTGATCAATGAATCAATTTTTACTCAAAATCCATTTATTTGCACGATGTTGAATAAATAATTTGCAATATTAGTCTCCATATTCGGAAAGCTATTTTTATTTATTACGCACAATTTTTCAATGTCGATCGAGACATTGCTTTTTGACGTATACGCATGACGGTAATTAAAAATTCGATATTATGCGTCGTAAAAGGGTTGACGTGGGCGGACTATTTCCGACTCCAGAGATTCCCGAACATTTAGCATATTCGTTCGATGTACTACCGCGGCGCATATAAATTAGAATCAATCAACTTCGCTTTTCCAAACTTTCTTCAGATTAGCATCACGTCTGGTAGTTATAATTTGTGAGTGACCCCCGCTGTGGCTCGAACCGCGTCAGGAGGATCCCGGGCTCGTCTAACCGAAACGTCACGTGGACAGTACCCTCGTCAATATCGATACATTTACGCGGACCCTATATATTGGAGTATACCCTACGAGATTGGAGTCAAACTTCTCTCACGGAGTCGTGAACCAAATTAAAATCCTGTCAGAATAATAATACCGTTCTTTTGGAATTTCGGAACTTTTTATACACGTGTCTTTAGACAGATTCTTATGATAATTCGCTTTATTAAAATAATTGCAATTGTTACGTCAAGTGATTGTATTGTTGCATTGTTGAATGCTATTATTATGTGCGTGTATGAAAATTATTGGATGTTATTGTATGTATGAAAATTGTTTTATTTATTTAAAATTAATGATAAAAAAGATAATAAAATGACAAAAGGTATTAATTAATAAAAAATTATTACGTTATATGATTTATTTATAATTATGTAACACATATATAAAAGCAAATATATTACGCTCTACTATTTTGTGCTCTACAATGCATGCAAAAATGAAATTACATCACTTTATATAATTGGAGAAATAAAGATGGATTTGGTTTTTGCAGTTGATGCATTGATGCGCCTAGTCTGTATGTAAAGATTTTTTTTATCGACGTACACCGATGAAAAATCGTTCCTATGACAGAGAAGATAAAAAAGTTACGCAGGTGCTCCGGATAATCCGGTTTTCTATTCCACTTCTAGAAGGCATAGCATTGCTTTCCTGAATCAATGCCGAGATTCTTTTCTGAAACGATCAATACGTACAGTTAAACCGTATGTATAATCGTGTTTCATATATTATATGGTTCATAATCAGTCGTACGGAAATTACGATTCGAATCATGTTCACGTTTTTTTTTATATCCGACATATCGATTCTTATTTAACGATTTGAAATAACATAACGTTACTTCTCTGCATTTTTCCTTCCTATACTGATTTGAAGTTTAGTGCTCTTGTACTCTTTTTCTACTTAATTTCTACTAAATTAATTGCCCGTTTGATGATTTAACAGCAAAATTTATTCCTCGGTTTTTCGCATATTTGCACATTTTATCATATAACAATAACCGTTATACATTAATATTCTTTTTCAAGAGCTAAGAATCTGCTCAAGTAATTAAATAGGAAGATCGAAGGTATAAAATTCTACGATCTCGGAGAAAATCGTGTATATCGAAGAACGGAAATCCGCGTCATCCATGAGACGATCAAAGTTCAACCTCCATAATCTGGCCTAATCATGGCCCGGTGCCCCCGCGTCTCGACTCGCTAACTTCTGTGACGTGTGCCAAGTCGCGGCGGGTTGCGCGGATTCAAGAAGAGGGCGGGGTGGTAGAATGTAGGATGTGAAGGGAAAAGCGAGAGGTGGTATCAGTATCGCTCCGAGTAGGTTGCCAGGCGGGAATAAACCGTTTATCCCATATTATAATTAGTTAAATTCTTCGGGACGTGGAGGTGTCTTTACACGTCACTCAGCCCACTTCGCTTCCAGGCTCATCCACCCTCTCGCTCCACCCCTTACACCCCCATCTCCCTGTGCCTATACCCTGCCTCCTTCTTCCTTCACTCACGTTCCTTGCCACGACAGAGACGAGCCAGCCGTCCCGACTTAAGTCGTTCACCCACCTCAGTCGCGCGCGACTGAGGTACGCGAGAGAGGTACGTAAGATATTAAACTATCTGAAAATTAGTTAAGTCTTGTTTAAAAGTTAGTCGACCAGCCGGGCAAGTATTGGCCGCGGGCTAAAGACGACAGAGAAAATCGACAGCAAGCATTCCTGTCGCGAAAGAATTGATTATTTTTACGGGAGAGCGTAAGATGAGAAATCAAATTTTATTTTTAATCGTAAAATTTTATTTTATTTGATTTCTGATATTGCATGTATAAATATCCACTTTTCTTATCTAATAAGTAATCAAATTTAACAATCATGTATCATATGAAAACTGTTACTATTAATTTTTTTCTATCAATTTTAGAATGTAATCTCCAAGGAAATCCAAACAAAGATTACTCGTCATAGTTTCGGAGGATTAAGAAAAGTTTCTTAATCAAAGACTAAATATTCGCGAGTGAATCTCGCGAAGAAGCTAAATGCATTTGACACGTTAAAGTCTGTTTTCTCGTCTTACACTCTTGCGGGAATCTGAAGGTGTACGTACGTCCCTTAAGGGCATGTTACAATACTCTTCGAGCCACTTCAGATTCTCTCGCTCCGATACCTTCACCCGTATCATTACGTATCTACCCTCAAACGAAGTGATGCGTACTTGTACCTCTGCAGCACAAATGTTTCTCTTCCAACGACGACGCATTGATGCGCAGCTGAATAAAACGTATATTTAAAATTTTCCTGAATACATCTCAGTTTTTGCCTCGGGTGCATGATCGGATGCACACAAACTTTCTGTTAACATAAACGTTGTAATTTGTCTAATAGATGTGATAAGAATATTATTATTTGCCTCCTATTCGCCGTCATAAATTATGCATACATATATGATGGATGATCTGTGTATGTTGCTGCAGATGCTGTAGATGTAAGAATCTTCATCGGCGTGTGCTGACCTAACGTGAAACTTCGAACTTGGTTTGAGATCGGATATACACAGCAGGATAACCCAAGCATTTACTTAATTCTTTAAGTAACTGATTTTCTCAGCATCGCACTTTTTTGAAACGATCTTTCTTTCTCTTTCTGGGGAACTTTATATCAACTCTTTAATTCTTCTTTTTTCGTAATCATGTTAGTAGTATAATATTATAGGAAATTCTATATTTTTTGATAAAACTTAAAATGATTATAGAAATTAGCATGAAAATACGATTTTTATTCGTGAATGCATCTCAAAAGCATTCTCGCCCGTTTCCTTTATATCTATTGGCAGGCAGCGATTGTTGCGTTGATCCGAATGATTCGGCGAAAGGCAGTGTGTCTCTCAGTCTCATCATCTTCCTACCCTCCCATCCACGCCCTATTCCATCGACGTTAATACCGCCATAACTCGACCAAGCGAAACAGAACGGAGCATACGAGCGACTGGCCGTGGCGGAATCTGTGTGTGGCCACGAAGGCATGTATAAATACGAGGAGAGCCGCGTATAACAAGTTATGGCAGATAAATTTATAGCATCTCCAGTGAAACGCCATTACTTTAAATGCACCCCTCTACTCGGACGAAAGAGCCATCCTCTTCGACCGCACGACTCTTCCTTCTCTCTCCCTCGGCTGTCCTCCGCGAGAGCAAAACCGTCTCTATCGGCTTTTACGATTTTTAAATAGCTCGCGCGAACACTTCTGACGTCGCGGCGGTGCGGCAGCACGTGGCCGTGTATGCCTTTTGTCTCACGCTCCACCGTTTCGATCTCTCAGCCGTTGCTTGGATGAAACGAATTAACAGCATGCGCGTTTCTTCACATGCATAAATAATAAGGCTATTAATCTTCTAAGTGGTAAATTCACGTGTCAATTATGCGCGATGTAACATTTTTCTTTCCATTTATTTCCTTGGAAAATTTTCAATTTATCTGACATCTAATATTGCAGTACCGCTATTATATTGTTGATTTCAAAAGACTTTAATAGCTCTTATAAAAATTCACTAGATATCAAGGTAAATGATTAAAGTGTCAATGACCGAGTATCAAACATTCGCAATGCATTGTGTTATTAAATATATTTGGCAAATGCATGACACATTAGTCAACCAATGATCCATGCTCCTTGATCAATCAATTACAATACAATCTTTCTTCTTACCTGTCATGACAATTTTCATACAAATTTTCGTTATATTTTGAAACGCTAATAGGAAATATCTTTTAATGATTATACCAAATAGAATCTTATTAATTCTTTAACGTTACTTTAGATTTGTATAATCATAATCATATTTTATTTTCATCTAGTGCTGATATTTTATGGGCAGAAAAGAGATAAAAAAAGATTCGCAAAATGCAAAGTCGTGTGGAACCACGCGGTTGCCGGAAGCCGATTGACAGAGTGACCGCCGGTTCGATATCGATCGCGACCCATAAGAACGAGAGTCTGACCACGGTGGGCCTTCTTCGTGGCCGTGTGGTACGGTGTGCCCTATAAGAAGTGATCGTTACTGCACGCCGCCCTATAATCTACACAGGCTAATGACGTCCATTACGTTACTGCGCGCCTCGACCGCGCTTCGGACCGCTCGCGTCGTCGTTCGCTCGCTTGGCCACGGTCTCGATACGCGACTCTCGCCGATGCGGTGCACGGCCGTGCAGAACGCACGCGGAATGCACAGAGACACACAATCGGTAGGCCATTTATACAGTTGCAGTCGCGATGCTGTGGATTTTGCTACGCACCCCGCCTTGAATATTATCAGCGATGCGTTCAAAAATTCGGCGTGCAAAATCTTTTTCTCTTTCAATTGTTAACTCTTCTGATCTGGAAATCGATATATATATATATATATATATAAGCATGATAAAATCATATGAAATATCGACTTTGCGAGAATTAGCATTAGATCTAGAAAATATAGAAATCAAGCATACTTGAACACGCATGTAAAAAAGAATGAGACGAGATGAGATGGTAATTAGCGGTATTGACTGTTTGGTTTCATTAAGAACCTCTGCAGATAATAAATCACTGATTTATTATCCGGAACGTTTAACTTTTTACGAAACAAGGCAGCACTTTGGATGAACCCATCCGAATCTTCGATGGCTCGGCGCCAAGCAGTTACGGTGAGATTAATGTATATTTATGTACATTTCCGAGCGTTTTTAAATCGACCTCGACATCTTTTTCTTTTACGTCTTTACCGTACATAAGAGTCATCATAATTTATAATATCAACGTTATATTGGGTTATCCCCGACTATTTTATGAAAATAATATTTGAGCAAATTAAAAACTTTTTCGAATGATATAAAATCTTTAATCAATGAATGATAATTAACCAACCGAATAATTATAGATGACAAGTGGATCGTTTAGAATACTACGCAATTCTTCGAAATTTACAATTTTTTGATGGAAGCATTTCTGCTTTGTTTTTCATACTGATGTGTCATAGTGAGTTCGTTTAAATGCCAATAAAACACAAATAATTTGAAAGTTTCAGTTTGCATGCACGCACAAGCGAATCTCATACTACAGTACAAAGTATATGCGGTCTCTTGAATTTAAATTTATTCGGCTACAATAAATATCGTCACGCATTAAATTCTGTTTTGTCAAATAAAATGAAAAGTACGAGAAAGAAAAAAAAAAAAAAACATTAATTATCTCGTAAATTTCTGGGTAAACAAAGTCCTTGGATAAATTTGCGGAAATGATTATTAAGAGATATAATTAACGAATAATTATAGCATATCAGATTATGAAATAATTGAAAAAGATTATCCTTCTCTTCGTAAAGGCTAACAGATTTAAGGACGTGTATTTTCATCGGACGCCTTTCGACAGCCGAAAACGTTAAAGTATACGTGCGCCCTCGACTCAGGAGGCGAACATCAAACGGGCGAGAAACGCGGAAGAAAGTGCTTCCTGTACTTTGGCACGCTGGTGGATGGGCTGCGGTGAAAGGTTGGATGTTAGACAGTCTGGAAGAGTCCTTTCTAGGTAAGGCTATTCTAGGCTAAAGGTAAAACGGGCGTTGCGCCGCATATACGATACGCCTGTCTCTCCTCCTTGCCGATAAGTCGATGCGTGATTAGAGGGTGGCATTGTGCTTTGAGGGTTACCTCCCCCCCCCCTCCCGCGTCTTCTTCCTCTTCCTCTTGCCATTCTGCCGGCAATAATTACAAGCGTGGCACGGGAGGTACCTCTTTGAGCTTATCGATTGCTCGGCATTAATAATTGCACGCCGAGCCTCGTTGACTGCGAATAATCACCCTGATCTGCCATCCGTCTCAAAGATCCTATTATAATTATTATTATCGTTTAACCTTTAAACCTGTCGCGTGCAAAATGCCGCCGTTACTCAAAATATCTCTGTTAAGAATTTTCGCGCATTTATTTATTAGCCGCGATGACAAATTAATGTCATTATACAGATTGTTTTCCACTTTATGACAATTTTGAAAATAAAAAACGCTGCTTCGTTATTCTACAACTTGCAAATCCGGGGATAATCTTAACAGAAAGTTGTAAGATCTTTAAGAATGCAGCTGACGTCAGCTGAAAATTCATCCGCTCTCCCGATTTTATTGCTTCCTTTCTTTTGACGCTTTGGGCTACCCTCGCTGAGTTTTGGGGTAAATTTCACGGGTCAAAGTAAATCCGATCTTCGAAGAAAGTTGAGAGGGGAGCGATAATCGTTACGAGCGCGAAGAGAATTCCAGTTATACAGATTCATCAAGTTTTATATCTATCATTAGCATTCACAATACTCGAGAAAATTGTGCTTACCGGTTTGCTAACATGTTTTCATTTACAATACTTTCGCAAGGAATAAGCACGAGAGCGAAGATTAATGATGTTATTAATTTTATCAGGTTCGATTACTGATTCATTTATTGCGACCTAGTTTCAGGATTCCGCTCTACGTGTAGAGACTAATTACTCAATAATAACGTTTTATATTAATCATCGATGTCGAGAGAGCGTTACCGTGAAAGTCCGTTCATTAAAGCGCTGAGACATTAACGCTTTCAAATATCCATATATTTTTACATCAATTCCTGCTTTTCTTTGCAATCCTCGAGAAGGAAATTCCAACCGTTTTTGAACCGCGCCGGAGGTCGAGGCGTTTCGCTTTCACGATCGAAGATGTTTACCAGATTCACCCCGCAGGTGTCTTCAGGTAAATCAAGTCTCGCCTAAAAGATAGAAAAGAAAAGAGGGAGAGAAACATCCGATAATAAAGCAGAATATATTCGAAATGAGAAAGAAAGAGAGGAGGAGAAGAAGGAAAGGGAAAGGAAACGGTACTCCGACTCGTACTAAGAATGTATCGATATCCATGTAACGATATCGCGTGTGCCATCGAAACCAATAAATAACCCACGGCCCGACATAAATCTCCTCTTCACTCCTTATAAATCCGGGAACGGATAGCGCGACGGACACGTTGGCCGCCGGATTTTACTAATTTTCTGTCGCTTGCCGACTCACCATCAAATTCGGCGTACAAAGGGAGATAAAGGGAAAGCATATTTAAGCTTTGCAATTTGGCTCTCTCTTTTTCACTAGAATCTTCTCACCACTCTGTCCTTCGTCCCGGACCGAAAGCAAACTTTCTTTCTCTTCAGACAGACTCGATCATGCCATCTTCGTCTCGCTTTCACGTCAGACCACGTGTACGCGCAGGGAGTGGATGCAACGAGGCAATATATATTTCTGGCATCCATTCCTCCTTCGCCTCGTTCATCCATTCATAATATGCATATGCTTTTGTCGTCCTGTCCCTGTTGGGCCCGTTTTTGTTGGGCCATTAGGGGCCCACGTATCAATTTTTCTTGTGCCCGCGACGCCACCACCGCCGCCGCCGCCGAGCCGCCACTCGACTCGCAACAGACGAGATCACTCTGCAACGGAAATGGAGGAAGACGTAGATTCGCAACTCATGCGTGGATTCTGCTATTACTGTCGATGATCATTGAAAATGAAAGCCAGAAATAAGCCTAATTTCCGATTTCAATTGTAATAATAATTATAAATAATTATTTTGATTGTGATTAATATTCCAGCTAAATAAGCGGCTGTCTATAAGAAACTTATTGATAAATAATAATGAAACATATTTAATAATTTTTTTTTCAAAATTAAAAAATTATACAATGAATTACAATTGTCGAATGCCTATGGTCGTATTTCTCTCGCACTGTTTCACAATTCTGAAACTATTACCTGGTCTCATCAGGTAGTAGCAGGTCAAAATCCGTAGCACTTGGCTTTTAAGAAAAACATATTCGATAGGTCAATTTCTCAGACGATGATAAATCGAGCTTATCTCCGCACGACTAGAGCAATTTTCTAATTGCTCCCGCTAATTAAAGGTTACCCGAAGGATCCTTTTCTACCGGGAGATATTGAAAAAAAAAAAAACGGTAGACGTACCTTTCACTTTAATTCTTCATCACTTTCTCGATGTTCTGATCTTTGAGATGGTCATGGAAGCAGTTTAATCATAAATAATTGCAGCGCCGTATTTTACCATTCTCTGTGTCATTAATTTTTTTAGGAGTAAGCATGTAAAATTTGAACAAGTTATAATAATTAATAACTATGCTCTAGATATAGTATGCTAATAATTATCATATAATGCAAGATTATTATATTGTGTTCTAGAATTCTGAATAACGACTCAAAATTGATGAAAAAATCTGTTATTAGAATTATTATATATTAAAACCGGAATTTTGGGACATCCTGTATAAGCCCAGCTGCTGATTTATTTTATTTTCAATCAAATTAGTAATGTTTTACTCGTGTCCCGTCTTAAGCGATTTTGGTGTGACTAAAAATGCAAAGGGTCGTGTCCGGGCGCGTGGAATTACCGACGCGAGGAAGCACGCTTGAAATTCTCCCTGTATCTCGAGATTCGATCTTCTGAGACGAGAGACGTGATTGCGCTTGCCTTATGATTCTCCTTTTTTTTCGTGCCTCCCGATCCTCCCGCGACGAACAAACCAGTATCAATATCCCGAGGCAGGATCGAGGCGTCACTATCCTTGTCGAAAAAGAACCGAAACTTATAACCCCGTAGAAGGTAATGACTTTCAATAAACCATCGATCTGTGTGCCTGCATCGAGAACCCGCAGGACGTGTCGCGCGTAAGGACTCAATAACAGTCTAAAAAGAGGAGGGAGAAGGGTGGATGAAGAAATGGGAGAATGCCGCGCCCAGGATCATGGACCGGCTCGTAAAATAAATCGGTGACATCCTGGAAGGCTGGTTAGGCGATTTGTGTGACGGACAACGTTATGGAGGAAGGGCCTTCGATATGAAGACGTCACGGTTAGTCCGTCTGACTCGATCTCGCGGCAATCACTGTATCGGCAGGTTCATTTGTCAGAGAGACGTCTGCGTCGCGCGGCTGGAGGTCCTACCACTTATGATCGACCTACTGATTTCTTTATCAGTGCCTTCGACTTGATTGACGTATTATTATTTGTCGGAATAACGATTTGGCGATGACGAGTCGTCAAGGTTGTCAACATGTAAGCAAGAATATATGTATAATAAGCAGAGAAAGATTTACATTTTGATTTGACAAAAAATTTATTGTATATCTAAGATATGCGAGATATAAACAAAAATTAATTTTTATATAATACAATGTTTTACAGATTTCTATCATAAATTGCGATTTATCTAAAGAAATAATTTATTGTCGTGCTAAAAATTTTCAGACGCATTCTTGTGTTATACATAGAAGTCTCTGTAAAACTACTACTAACAAAAAAAATCTGTTGCAAAAATGATTTTGTGGGATAAAACTAATTCTGCGTATGAGACGGGTAATAACGGTAAGTTTCATTTCGAATGATGCTCCGAGTTCTCTTGAGAGATGGAACATTACGCAACGATCATAGTCACGATTCGCTATTGCAATGACATTACGATCGTTGAAATGTCATCACTTTCAGTTTGTAGATTTTTCGCATCGGCAAAGATTGCCTACATTATGTTGTCATAAATCACGAAGAAGAACAGACATTTTTCAGCATTTGTGTGCAACAATAATTTCTAGTATGATGATAAAGATCTGTATAATATAAAACAAACGATCTTCACACTTGCTATCCGCTACGGCACTATAATTTTCCTTGCATAATTTAATGTAAATACAATCCTTGCAATACATATATTCATCTGCGCATAATATTCGTTGTGGAATGACATTTCGGACAAGGTATGCAGGACCCAAATGTTTCGGCCAGATTTTGAGATTTTATAAAAAATTTAATTCTGAATAAAAAGTTAGTATAAATAGAAGTTAGAAATCAAATTAAAAAATAAATTTTTTTAAATATTTTTTTTTTATCTAATAATATTTCTATCTAACAATATTTTATCTAAATATTGTTTTTATCTAATAATATTTGTTTTTATCTAATATTCTAAATATTTGTTTTTATCTAATTTAGTTTACAGTTTTATAACTACTTAATATCTACAATATTGTTATAAAAGAATAATAAACATTATATTAATAATATTACAATAATATTAAGTATATAATAATGAAATTTTTATTTGCACCCCAAAAAAGTACATTAGCATTTTCCTAAAATTAATAAAATAGCATATAAAAAATATAGATCATGAATATTAACGCGAGATATAAATCTCTTCTCACAGGCATACCGGTTTCCAAAAATTTCTATCGATACGGAACGGCCGGTGTCTACCTGCGCCATGGGTTATAATCCGATCCGCGAAAATATATCATTTTAAGATCATTGATCGAGAGAATCGAAGCCGAACGATATATGTGTATAGGACCACTTAAATCATAATTCAAGAAAGGGAGAGGCGAGAGTGCAGTGCGTCACCCATTGTCCAAAGGCGGGGTGTGGTTTGTCGTTGTTGGACCAATGCGTAGGATGGTCTACCTGGGTCTCACCGGGCCCAGGAGAAGGTTATGCTCGTCTCTCTAATGCTAATATAGTCTCCGAAATTGTACGAAGGCGAGACATATCCCGTCGCTGAATTCTGCGACCATAAATCCGTTATACACCTATATACATAAGCGCACTTCTCTCTCTCTCTCTCTCTCTGAAATGTTAGTTCCGATAATTATAGTAGCCAGATTTTGGCAGGGAATCTTCCGCGAAATAATGTCACTTGGTTAGTATATAACAAGAAAGTAATAACAGTGAAAATAATTTATATATATATATATATATATATATCTTATAAAGATTTGCATATAAGAAGAATAGTTTTTTAATAATTCTGTAACTATTCCATTTAATAAAATCTAATATCCTCGTGGATGATACGATACTCTCATTTCTCTTCAGCAACAATGAATTAGATTCAGAATGCGAGAGATTCTAAAGGCAACTAACTGATGCCTTTTTTGTCTAAACGGTCATAAATTCTCAGATAATGCAGGCCGTCTCACACAGCGTATTTCGAACATCGTGGCGCAAGGGTGGTCAGGGAAAATAGAGGAGAGGGGAGAAAAAGGAAAGCAGCAAGGGGAAAAGGATATTATTAATATTTCAGAATTTATAGGGCGATATTAGATGTGTGAACCCGCTATATAGTCACGAACGCGTGTGCAAGTCGAAGCATGAAGGATCCAATCACGCAGCTACGCTGTCCGTTATGGCACATAAATTGATATTATGTACGGAACCGCGCGTGTTAGTGGTCCTATGTGCGATGCATATATGCGGGTATCTGACGCGAGAAAGAAAGATACCCCCGTCGTCCCCGGTCATCCTCGCGTCTCTCCCTCGAGTCATCGAGCCGGTATCAATTACAATTGCCGATTCGAGATTGATCGCATACGGGTAACGCCGGTAATCATTATAAATTAAGATCTCCTTGTGCGGACAAAGACAGCACGTTTCACGAGAAGTTTTATGGGAATTGTCCGAAGCCCCTTTCGAGAGGAACGACACTATGGATAATTTTGGCCGGTTGACAGAACTGCTGTGAATTGATTAAGTAGAAAGAAACAGATCGGGAGAACGATCGTATCGTTCATGATATTAATAAAATAATAATCATATTATTTAATAACGGTAACTGATTTTTTTAAGCAACTAAATCTTGAATATAGTGTAGATCCAAAATGAAGTTTATAAGAAAAAATTCGAAATATCAAAGTGAAGTAATTTCTTATCGATAACAATCGGGAAGAATTGAAAGCAGTCGGCATCGTGACGTATGTTGCTATATACGCATGACGATTATATTAGAGCATCAAATACGTTTAATGCGGTTCATGGCAGCGCGTTTTCCAGATCCTGAACATTGGTCGCACCGAACATCGTGGACTTTTCTTCATAGTGTGAATACCATAAGCGCGATAAATTTCCCCTTGAGAAACGACAGAGAGAGAGAATTCCAAAAGTTTCCGATTCAAAAGGTGGCGAGGAACAGAGACGGGAGGTAAAGAGAAAAAGAGAGACGGAGTGTAATGAATTATGCATGAAAGCTTCGATTCGCGGATTAAGCGAGCACAGCCCGTAGTTCTAGTGCCTATTCTTCGTTCTGGAAGGCGGAGGTAACCAACCGGAGTCGTCCGTGGCGAATGTGTCGAAAGACTCGGACCGTATAGAATGAAGTGGAATCGTCAAAGGGACGGAAATCCGTGGAAAAGATGACCAAAGCGATCCCCAGTTTCCTTTGAATAACTTCATCCTCGTTACCAACATCGCGAAGCGACGATGGTCTGTCGCTGTCGCGAGCCTGCAGGAAATAATTAATTTGTACACCGCGCGAAAATCTTTCTGCTACCGCGCGTCGCATACGAATCCGTTCCCTCTCGTCGCAAATGTATTATATATGTATAATCAGTACGTAACAAAGGGATACATATGTGTCTTTGCAGCTGAAATTAATTAAGAATTTAAAAATAATTATCTTTATGGCAATTTTAATATAAACAAAATTAGAATTACATTCAGAAAGTATATATACGTGCGTTTTATAATTGTTGTTTTTTAATAATTCATTTACTCGCGTATTTATTATAATTATCTGTGCGCATTTAATTATGTTTCCCGAAAGGCTTCTCCTCGGAAAGCTCGCCGAATTCTCGGCTATCTTTAGAGTTTTACGGAAACCGCGACGCAAGGGCTCGTAGATCGAGCTTGCATTCTGGCACGTATGGTAGTTTTCAAGATGGGTATTTGATAGGATGCGGCCACGTAGGATGTACGTATACGCGGCGTATACTCGCTAGATTAGGATGATATAATTACGGCATTAACATAAGTCACCGGGCAGGCACTGCCGCGGAATAGTAATCGTGTCGAACACGTGTGCGCCATCGTCATCGTTTGTTTCGTTTTATTACTGCACTTTCGTTCTCGGCCCGACCGGTCCGGCAGTTCTTCAGGTTCACGAGCTGTTCAGTCAGGGTTAACTCTCGCCTAAATGTCGAGATATTTATCGCAAACTGTCGAGAAAATCTCAGAAAAGCATCACCATTACACAATAGTAGCGTCGAAAAGTCTCTCTGTTTTGGTTCTTAATGTAATTAACATGACCCATTAAATAATCTATTAAAATAATATTACAGAAGAAAAAGAAGCGCATAAAAAAGACGCATGTATAATTTTTTTTCGAAGATATCGATCTTTTATTTGTATAATATATATTTATCTCATGCTTTTCTACTTGTAAATCTAATCTTCAAATCTGAAAATGTTCTTATGACAGACAGGTGAAATCGTAATTTAAATTAATTTTTATCGCATTTCTCAATTATTGATGACTTTGAAGATGTAATTCTAACGTCATCAATTGTGCAGTAACTCAGTAGAAAGTTTAACGCTCACACATATATGTATTTTAATTATCTTTAATACATGTGACAACTTTATATATTTTCTAATTATCTTTAATACATTTTAGATTTTTTAATATCTTAATAATACGTTTCTCATAATTTTATTTTGATTTATTTATAAAATTGATACAGCAATATTTTTATTCTCGTAATTTCCAAACGTAGATCGTAAAAAGAATTTGCGAAAGTATCACGAAGTAAGTTCGTTCTTTTCATCGATCGTGAATTTTGATCACGCAGATGGGGTTTCGACTCCAGACTTGCATTGCGAAAACTGCTGTCGCATTGGCCACAGACGGGTTAGTCTTGGTCATTGCCATCAAAAACCGATCGCTCGGTGTGGATACTTTAAGACGCATCATAATTATCGTGAATCCCCGCACGCCCCGAGGCATCCTCTGATCCCCTTCCATGCGCGGGTGGAATACGAAGCAGTCGGCTTTCCCTGCATCAGGTACGAACGTTTCTATTTATGGCCGCTGGCTCCCGGCCCCGACGAGTTATGATATTGTTTCGGCCGGTTCTGGGAATCTACGCGATCGGTGACTCGGATAAACCGCGGAGGAGAGATATAAAAAAAAAAAAATAAAGTCGCCGCTAAAGTGCGAGCGAGAGATACGTCTTGCCTTGTATCTCGGTACGCACTGAACGGACGAGAGAGGAGAGACAAATGAGTGAGAAAGAAAGAAAGAAAAAGGGGAAGGGATATATAATTTTATTTCTTCATCAAACGACGCGCATACACAACTCGCCTATCTTTTATGATCGCTTGACCGCTTCATTAATTTGCCAACTTTTCGAAGATTCCAAAACAGATAGTATATTGCTTTCACGCTCGCATTGCTCATGCTATTTTAATAATTGTTTAATAAACAATATTGATATTTTCGGGCAAATAATTTTATAAATATTATTATTATTAACGTCATATATACGAAAGAGATAATCGAAAATGAGAAATCATTTATAGTTTATAAAAAAATCTTACAAAAATCAATTTTATAAAATCTGAATTTATTCATGTATGATTCAATTAATTAGACAGTTAGAGCTTTCTGGTTAGAGATTAATTCTATTGTTACTCGAAAGGAAAATGTGTTTATCCGTGAGTTTTATGCGTTTTGCCAGTAGCGAATGGGATGGTCACTAATATATCCAATAGGCTTTCCCTATCGGGACTGTAGGAGTTCGATCGTGAGACTCTTTTCCTCTGACATATAGTCACGTAAAAGCGGAACAGAGAGAGAACGGGAAAGTTGACCCTCTCGAGAGTTGACCGAGGTTAGTTATGGAGCCGACGGTCCCCTGCACGCGGTTACAGAAGTATTTGAATGGCTGTCGGCCCTTGTAAGCCGTCAAAAAGTCAAAGGGAAACCACTAAAATCAGTTAGGGATCTCAACTATGTACGAGAAGAAGCAGAGCGAGTGAGCTCGGTGATGATTGGCGCGAGAAAGATAGGACGATGGCTCTCCTTCCTTCGTGAGGAAGGAGACGACGACGTTCTCGTGCACGAGCGAAAGAAGAACGAAGAGGTAAAAGAAGACACGAGCCGGCGCGCGGGGAGATGGGGAGTTTATGGAAATTTCTCCTTCTCAGAGAGACCGTTATGCACGTCTCGCCTATTTCCGTGACCAAACGCTTATTGGCTACATTTTGTCCTCGAGACAATAGTCTTTCGTTCTTTATGGCCGCGCCGATATCTCAGTTAAAGAATTATAGTCGGGAAGTCGGTACACTTTGGAACGCGAACAGATACCGATCTTTAAATCTACATAGAATATATTTATGGCAAAGTGGCCTATAATTCCTAAATACCATGTGTTTATCAATTAATTTTTCCATTGTAATAATAAGAGAAATTGGTTTTAATATATTTTGCAATTTTGAACGCAAAAGCACAATACGAACGCGAAAAGTTAGAATCTGACGCAGGGACAAGTGAGGCGAGCATCGACTGGAAATATCCGGAAGAATCGTAAACGCGAGGTGAACGTTCAGCGTGCGTTTCACGCAAAAAAAACGAGAGAAAAAAAATACTCTGCTTCGGTCGCGCCTCGCATTTGTTGCGTCAGCGACAAATCTCGGTCTGGGAACTTGCAAATTGCCAAACGCACCGGCATCAGAATTCACGTCGACGACGACGGCAACGTTAACACGTACACGCGCAACACACGTGGCAACACACGTCCCGTCTGCAACACATCTGCGCGTCCTCGCGGCCGCGCGCCCTGCGAGATGCTACAGGGTACGTACACACAGTATACGTACCTACGAAGATGCGGATACATTTTTTACAAAACGTTTCTCATTCCGCGGCGCATTACCGGAGAAACGAGAAAGGGATGATGCACCGAGGTAACTCAGACGAGGAAGACATGAGCGGGACGAAGGAGGGAGCAAGAGAAATAGAGGACACATCGAGGAGGGGGAGAAAGAGAGAAGAGGACGAAGGGAGCGTTGAGCGGGGAGGAAGGGACGAGAAGGACGGAGGGAAAAAGGCGAGCCTGAACATTTCGTGAAACAAGGAAAAATGCGACTCCGCCGAGGCACGACCGCAGCATTTTTGTCTTTACAAAATTATGTATTCCGCGGGCCTCCGCCATATCTCTCAAAGCATAACAAGTTCCCTCTGTGTCTCCCGTTTCTCCTCACCGCCCTCCACTCTCTTCTTCCATCGTCTCTTCTTTCGCCGTACTCTTGCCGGGTCTCTGCAACCGGGACGCGTCTGTCCTTCTTCCATACCGTGGTCGTGTATCCGCTCCTCGTCTATAGCAACGTTACCGCCGCATCTGTCCGTCTCCGTTTGTCCTCACGACTAACATCCACACACGCCGATCCACGTCTTTCCGCGGATCCATCCGCGTCCATCGCTTCTCTCCGACAAACTCTCGTTCAAATAACAGCCAACTATACCGAAATCGAGTATCCGCGGCTCATCAGCATGAGATAATTCTATGATATGGAATACAAATAACGTGCATCTTTCTCTAAATATTGTGACACATACATAAAGCGTTTTGAAATTAATTATTATTCTTATTATGTTTAAAATGATGTTTAACGAATTACGAACACAGGAGGATCGAAGTGTATTTTTCGTAATTTTAAATTTCATCAAGGTTTGCTATTATTGAGACTATTATTATAAAAAGATATGGAGATTCTATCAAATAAGACTTCCTTCAATCCGAATGTTATCACGCACGATCTTTCGCATAATCGGTGCGGGACGATTTCGAGTGAATGATAGATCGACGAACGTCACCGAAAACAGCGATCCTATCGGTTTCCACGGTCGAAATCCGTCATCGTCGACAGCTACGTGAACTTTACGCGTGGAACAGCCGCCAGTTGACATGGATACCTTTTTTTCTCCTCTCGATTTCGTCCCCTCCATGTTTTTTTTCGCCTTCTTGCCGGTCCTTTGTCTCAGATGCTGCGAGACTGATACGACGGCGAAGGTGTAATGGATCGCCACACGACCAGCCGATCTAGACTTCCCCGCCTCCCGTAAAGAACACCGGGAAAGATCGGTGAGATTACATGGAAGCAGGGCATAATGTCCAAACAGTTGCTCGTCAACAACCAACTAACGATCCATGAAATGTTTACCAGCACTGATCAGGTATCCTGCCGTCGAATTTTTTGAGAAAGAGAGAAAGAGAGAGAAAAAAGGATTAAAAAATCTTTACGAGAATTATTATATAAATAGACATGAATATTTTCTATATTATCATTTAATTTTTATTATTTGTTTGACATAACATTTATTCGATGTTACGTCAATTAATAAGACTCAAATTCGTACTATTAAGACGTTCTTATATAGTTCACAAAATATATTTTAATCGTGAATGGTAATTTGATTAATTAATAAAAAATTTTAAAAATTCAAAAATTCTTTGTAAGAAACTTTGCATAAATGATTCCACATATTCATTCTCGCAACAAATTCAACTTTGAACAAGTTGAAATTAATTCAAGATTTTAGAAAAATCATGATTTAATCGATTATCCGAACGAAAAATTTCTTCAAATTTCTGTTTAAATTGTTGCAGCAAAATTATTCTCGAGATTCATCAATAAGAAAATCTTATCCGTGTCGTAAGAAACGTAATTTATCTATTTAAGGATGCGAGACTCCTCTCTCCCTCTCTCCCCGTCTCCGCGCAGTTTTAATGAATTCTTCAGTGCCCGCCGAAAGTCGTTGAACCGCGTTAAGTCGCGATCCAAGATCGTTCGAGCGGGAACGACTTTATTGGACTTTCATTAAAGTGGGAAGAGCGTGCACGCTGCGGCGCCGTGTCGGGTATTCGCGTGTGTAAACACGCGCACGCGTATGCATGTAGACGCGTATACGGCTGTCGTAAATCGATCGTTACGCAAATTGCCTTGGCCTAACATCTGGCATCGCTATTCGACTATCAGGCGGATCGCATTCAAACAGCGATGAAGGACAGAGAGAGGAGCCGGGGAAGAAGATCAGAATTCGATAAAACGATGTCGAACGTGGCGTGGTAGTGTTTTACAATGTAAAAATAAAGGTAAATTGCTCGCGGAGTTGATGAGGAACGAGAAGAACGAGGACTCGATTGATGAAAGAAGAACAAATCGATGCAGAAACGAGTTTTGCGTTTTACAAACACGTAAACGGCATGATAAACGAGTAATCGAATCGTCGTGGATCTCGGCTTAATCGCGAGTGTCTATTGAATGCACGACGAATCATCACGAGGACAAATGCGACCGCACATGCAAATCTTTTTCACCGCGCCAACAGTCGCAGTCGTGAAAAGAATTGTTCGTTGGCGATGAAAAAAGATACGGGTCGATATGAGTCATTTGGAAGGCAGAAATGGAATAATCAAAGACCTCATTGTCTATCTCGTCTACAGCTATATTTAGACATGATAAACAATATAATACATGACACATACACACAAGATCAATCGATTCTTATAATTTTAATTCTAATTATTAAATTGGATAATGTCAAAGAGATGAAATATAATTAATCATTAATGAATTAATATTAATTTAATAATTGATACAGACAATATACGATTTAAAAAGCGGCGTTGACAAATGATACAATACAGTGCCCTTCCAATGTTTTTTCGAAGAAAAGTAATTATCTCGTTTAATTCTCAACCGGAGATTCGATCATTAGGAACCATAGTCGCATCGTATATTGGGTGAAGCACGATCGAAGATTACCAAGAACACGATCATTACTTGCGTGCTCGTCCACCGCGATAAATTTTTATGTCCTAAAACTAATTAAAAACCAATCTAATGTCGGCGAATCTGCAAAGTGCAGCGGACAAGATTGAGACTTCCGGTCTCAATCTCATACTCACACCTTATTAATGATTGAATGTAAATTATAATAGATAGAATAAAAAGGTACGCTTGTGTGAAAGCTTGATGATAAATAAATTTCATTTTTAGAGATCTTAATTCATTATCACCATTAATATACACATAATCTAAGCAAATTTATTTTATAACGCAGTATTATTTTATAATTTAATATATAATATGAGAATCCTATTCATTTACCATGTTAACGTGGCAAAATCGCAGACAAACATTATTAGCTTTACGGCGAACCTCTTTTTCTCAAAGAAGAGACCTTCGTGGCTTTTTACGAGTTTCTTTAATAGCGATAAAGAGTCTTATCTGCTGATCCATAAATCGTTATGTTCGTAAAGATGTACTTAAATGTGCGTGCACAAATATGTATATATGGAGGCTATCCTTACTTTTGCTCGTACTGTCACGGTCGTGTCAAACCTGATTTTTTTAAATATTGCTACAATAGAAACCTGTGTTTAACGCGATGTAAGAATTATAATCGCAATTATCCTTCGTTTTGTTACCCGACAGTCTCGATCCTGACGAGAGTCTTGTTCAAGCGAGACAAGCAATTTTTTTTTTTTTAAATCATTATATAAAGTTTTAATTTGCCTCGCAAAAGGATATAAAATTTTCGTTTTTTTAATTAAAATATCTAACAATATATGTCATAAATATAGCATAATTATTAGGACTCTTAATTTTTTTTTAACAAATCATTGTATAAAGTTTTAATTTGCCTCACAATAGAATATAAAATTGTCGTTTTTTTTTTATTAAAATATTTACTGTTATAATATGTCATAAATATAGCATGGCATGATGTCCTTAAGCCGGCGATTGCTATGTTTGTATACACATGTAGCAGATATGAAATACAGTTTTCATAAATCACAAATGGATCTGCTGGCTCACTTCCTCGTTACATTAATTAGTAACAGTCGGTCCATTTTCCGTTCTAACGTTAATAACGTCGAGGCGTACACTTAATAAAACGTGCATCATATACCGCGTTCGTTGTCGTCATTATTAATTTAGTTTTATCGAGCTAAGTACGCAGCTACTGTAGTGCTAATTGGAAAATTAGTTCGTACAGATGTAAGTAGATCGCTGATTGCGGTCGTTACAAATGAGAACTCGAATAACGTCGTCGGGGTCCTGCTTTCCTTTTCGTTCGCTTTCTCACCCTGTGAGAAAACATTCAATTAGCTACGGGCAGAATCGACAGGACGTCCGTAACGATCGTCGTAAAGTCGCCGATGAATCGCTACATTTCCAGGATCCAGTTAAGAATTTCTCATAAGGCTATTGATAGGAGCAAGATCGGTATCGGCCAGCAGATTTAACGTCATGGCATGCCCGGCATTCCTGATGTTTCTATTACGACCCTCTGTTCACTTTGATTCCTATGATCCTGACGATCAGCTTCATCTTTCTCGTAACGACGCGTCATCGGATCGCCGATAAATCCATAGGCTTCTGCGTATCTTGACCAATAAATACTTCAAGCCGCGATTGAAAATGTGATTATGTGACAAAACGGTGAGGCTTGACAACCGGTATTTTTTATAGTTGTAAATTCTGATAAAATCAAAACTTATGAGAAGATCTTGGATCTCTATCTTTATTTGATGTACAAAGCCAATTTTCTTAAGTCTTGAACTGTGTCATTTTAAGCTATGAAATTAATCTAGAAAACTCTGACACTAACACACATACATCAGTATCAAATCGACGATGTAATACAATTATCGATTAGAAAAATATGAGCATATATATATATATATATATATATATATATATATATATATATACATAAATTAAAATAAAGTGAAAATAATCAAACGTTAAAGAAATATTTCAGAGAATAAGACGCAGGAAAATTCCGTATATAGATAGTTATATGTACGCATTCCAAAGTCGTACACGCATGTATAATACAACACCTTCGCAAAACTTGGCGGTGTAAACGCGCTCACTCTTCTTTTGCGAGCCCGCGCCTAACATACGACCAACCGACCATTAACAATCATAATAAAAGGCCCGCGTGCGATCGTGCGGCGACACGCGCACCCGGGCCTCTGCCTCTCTCTCTCTCTCTCTCTCTTTCTTTCTGTCTCGCGGGTCTCTCTTCGAGCCGCAGGGATAATTTTAATTTAAACAAATGGTTGGGAGGGCGGCATCTTTGTCCGTGTCTTGTATTATTTATACTCGACTACTTCGAGCGCACGTGCGCCGCTGTGTCATCGGTGAGACGGGTGCGTTGCCTCTTGTCGCGCGTCAATGTTTTCCAGAACCCGCCAGGTACATATATATATATACCTGGTGATACAACCTGACCGCCGTGCCCACCGGCCGCGACCGGCCTGACCCTTTCTCGCGCACTCGGTCTCCTCCGCAGACTCTCCCTCGTCTCGCCGAGCGACCGCTCTCTGTTTTTACGTTGATTTATGCGATCGCGACTAGAGACGCCTTCTCATCATCGCGCGCAAGTGGATTCGTAATCCTTTGTCCGGCCGAGCTGCGTTTACGCACGCGGCTAATTGCGGGAATGGCGTCGGCTCGTTAGTCCGTTTTTCGCAAGAAATTATAGTTGTCTCGTTAACGAGCATTTGGAACGTTAAAGTTTCCTGGAATGAATCAATTTGTTAAATATTAACATATGCTGTCTTTGGCTTGTACAATCAATAGAAAGAAACGAATGAAATATGAATTTTTATACAAGTCGCAATATTAGATACATAAAATTAATATTATCAATATAAATATTCATAACAAGACTAACACGAATATTTGATTATGATTCCAATTTCTATCTTAAGCTGTAAGAACATAAAACTGCTAATAAATTTTTTTTTAGTACAATTATGCAAATTATCCTGAAGAAGCGTACTACAATACATACCCGAACGACTCCGCGTGCGGAGTAAACGTCTGCGTTCGTAACGCAAAAGAGGTATAGTGTTAAAATTTACTTTTAGTCATAAGCATGTTCTTATTACGATAATTCCGGTATGTGCTATAAAGAAAGTAGAGAGAGAGAGAGAGAGAGGAAGATTTATTACATAATTTATATAATAAAATCAAATCCATGTGTGACAAATGCAATTGAGAGCACAGGCGTAAATTTTGCGCGGGCCGACACATGCAGCTTTTCCTATAAAATCATCAACAGAGAGAAACCCTTAATTTCTTATTCGCATATTAACGGTCTCGCATGAGATGACGACGAGATGACCGGCGCCGAATGGAAGCCGAGCGAGACGCGCGAATTCGTCGGCGTTTTGCCGGCGGAAGCAGCCCGGTTGAATCCTCGCGTTTCGAAACTAATAACGGCCAATTGTCGACGTATCGCGCACTTCGTCGTAATTGGAAGAATAAATTGAAAAATTAGCAGAACGCGACCGCTCTCGGTAGGCCTCTCTGACTCATCGGAGTCCTCGAGTGGGCCCCAAGCGATTCGACGGGTCTGCCGATAATAATAACCGGCTGCGGAATATTATATGGACCCGAGTCGAAATTAAACTGTGACTTTTATTCATCAAAAGTTACGCCGAATATACTGCGTGACATATAACGAAATATCAAGAAATCGAGGGATATAGATATATTAATGGCAGTTTGAAGAAGTTGATTCGGTAATTCATTCAAGAGCGAAACGATCGAGAGACGAATGTTTTTTTTTTTTTTCATCATCGGGCACTTATTGATAAGAAATCGCTTTTTATTTGGCTTCGAATTTATCTTCGGGATATATTAATATGCGAGGCTCTGATTATTCGCTTTTTGTTGATAATTTTTTTTTTTTGCAATAATATACAATATTATATATTAATTTTTATTATGCAATATTTATATAATTAATAAATAAGACGAAAATTTATATAATAATTCATATATTTCTAAGTTTTGAGAAGCATTTTTGAAAGTAACAGCAGAGATATGATAAATCGTGGAGTATAAAACAAGTACGCGATGACAGTTATCTTGCAATGAAGAAAGAAATTTATAACAATTTTACTTCAATATAATTTTAATTTTATTTTATGTAAACAAAGTGAGAGAGAGAGAAATATGTAATCAAGAATCTATGAATCTAAAATTAAGTTTTACATTAATCACAACCGACGCATTTAAATACTGATCTCCGTTTTTTAATCCTTTTTGCGTCTCACGTCCAAGATTCACATTTCCATCATCCTCTTATAGCGCGAGTTTCAATATCTTCAGCGTGGGACTCGACGGCATTCAGAAAATGCGATTCGCCGGTCTCTTGTGCGCTAAAGAAAATCACAGAATCGTCATGAAGCCAGCGCCAATCATGGTGGCGGGCAAAGAGGAGGCAGATCAGCAAGACGAGACTAAGAGGGAGGTAGCGGAGGATCAAGAGCAAACGAAGAAGAAGAAGAAAGACTTGCAGTAAACGCAGAAACCATTCGCTCGACTGTGGAGAAGAGAGTGTTGGTCGGACGGTCTACGAGATGGAGACAGTCAGCGAAGGAGAGATCATGATGAAGAGAGTGGCGGCGCGAAGGAGAAGAGGAGACGAGCGACGAGGGCGCGGTGAGGGCAGAGAGTAAGATGTAGAGGGGTCGGGCGGGAGAAGAGGGGGGGGGGTCCCCCCCTGTTCCAAGCTACCACGCGGCCTCTATGGGCCCTTTGATCTTCGCCGCTCTTCGCTTCTGCCTCGCTCTATCGACACTTCATACTTCTACGGCTGATCGCCGCCATAAAACATTATACCGAGACTCCGCAGAGGGAGAGGGAGGGAGGGAGGGAGAGAGAGAGAGAGAGAGAGAGAGAGAGAGAGAGAGAGAAAGAAAGGGAAAGGAAATCGCGAGAGAATCGTACAGACCTGACGGTTGCGCTCCATTGTATGTCCAGAGTATATAACAGTATATAGGTGTATGGATGCACAGCGCCGGATAAGCACGATCTGCACTCACACAACTATGTACGTATACACTTTTTCGACGGTCTTATACCATACGGTGGAACTATGATAAGGCTAGCCAGGTCACGGGAATTATCCGCTGTTAATCAAACCGCGTATGTTAATGTATCGAGATCCTTTATGGCGAAGTTGCGTTCGTGATAGCGTCGTGAACGTTATAATCGCGTGACTAGCGGTTAGCGGTCGCGATGAGCTAAAGTCATGTCGTTAGAGGAGCGCCGATAATACGCGGCCAACACAATACATTTGATAATTAATTGTATTTTCATATCTCTCTCATTTTATTTACGATAACACTCATGCTACGCATATTGTATCTGATTCGCATTTTTTCGAAGCGTATATAAATAAAAAAACCTGAGAAAACCGGAAAATAATTTATGCCGCTAACGTATAAAAAAGATGTCTTCATTAATTGTAAAAACCAACAGTGTAATGCGATCCGAAGTGTCTCTATAGCTTAGAGGGAGGGATAATTACTAGCGCACAGGTCTCGAAAGACCGGTGTAACACGATCGGTTCGCTTCCCAGGAAAGAAGGATCCTTTGAGACGGTCGTTTTGAATTCGGCTGACCTTCCAACGCGTCGAAGGATACCATCTTCTTTAAATCTCGAATCTCTATAAAACAAGAGTCCTCGTGCCCTCTTAATAACCTGACCTAGCACGTTTCTGAAGGTCGCCGAGCACGAAAGCTCGATGTCGTAAAACGTCTCCTGTATTAACTCTGCAGAGGTGAATTCAAAGTTTCTCCTTCAGGATCCCGGGATAATTTTCTAATATAACTTGATTAGCGATAATGCTTAGTATGCCGATGACTGAGATACGTCATGTTAGAACTGAGAATCTCTATAAACAATGATTCTAAAATTTATATGCGCTTATCGATGACTGATATTTGCGAAACGTACTTATCGCGACACGCGATAACAGGAGGCTCGTTAAAGTTTGTTAACACTGATTGCAAAGTGCTCGCCCTTCGTTTGATTAATCGATATTTCCCTGCGGAATGCCTGCGGGACCGCGCTCATCCTTTCCCATCCTGCTCCCGAGGGACTCCCGATGGCCACGAGTCGCACTATTACGAATGCGATTCGTTAATGACCGAATTAATTTTTCCACGCCATTCGCCATACACGCTAAGCTTCGCTAAGGCCGAAGAGCCGAGGAGCGAAAAGGAGATACGTGATGATAGAGCGAGGACGAGAGGACAGCGTCGTGCGTTATTAATTAACCTGATAGGCCATAAATAAAACTCAGCTTGCCTCCTCCCCCGCGTTTCTATCTGTCTCTCTCTCCAGAGACGAATATAAATAAATAAAAGTCCCCGCATGTGTGATGCGTTATGTTAATTGGGGCGTTGTCTCTCGGCATTCGCACGCACCTATTCTCATTAGCCTTTTGCTATCGAACGACTTGTTACATTTATTTTATAGAGGCTGTTATTTACAAAATGCGACCGTCCTCCGTTCCTTTCTCCCTCGTCTCCTCTATCTCTTGTGTTTCATTCATTCGTCCTTACGCCAACTCATCAGCGTGACGTGTACAAAGGTATCGTGTCGCACGTGCGTGACGAGGCATTATTAGAGTATCTTATTTTATGTGCGAAAATACGCTCAACATTTTGTTAGATTTCTCAAATATTTTTTCGCAGATGTGCTTTTAATTTGCCCAATAAATTACATTATCTTGTGTCACAAGAATAAATTATATTATCTTGTATAAACAAGAGAATTCATTTAAAAATCTACATTAAACTTTTGTAAATACAATAAACATCATATTGGAAACAAAGAAAGATATAATTTGTTCTATATAATCAGGATTTAATAAGACATATTCACACTCGAATATATCTCATCATCTTATCAATGTAATATGAAAATAAAACAAAGTATATTAATTAATGAATGATTATCGTGAAGTGCCATTCGTATCGTCGCAAATTTCACATTTCGTGGCATGTATTACGTGTCGTCGCAACTACGACAAATTTTCGGTGTCTCGTCGGTGTCATCTTTTTCTCTCTGTACATTCAACCCGTCCTGTTCTCGGTATAATTAGACTGAGTTATCGGCGCTGGATTCAGGTACAATAGCTATATAAATATCTCCACGGCAGCGAGAGAAAGAGGGTGGAGACAGATCCTTATGTACGTGGGCAGAAGTATTCGCGGATACCGGGTGGTCCTGACTAAATGCAACGTGCATCAGGACAAGACTGGATCGTAACGAGCGCTTTGCGAAGCGCCTGTTATGAGCGCGCTTGATGCACGGCAGTCTGTCGCGTTTCTGATGGTAGTCGTTACTTGCCACTTTTGCAGGCACCGCCAAATTCTCGTGCTTCACTTATATGAGGAGAGCTTAACGTGATCTTACGCGGCCTCTCGTCATCATTCATCAAGTGTGCGAAAACAGATTTATTAAACATCCCGATTAAATGCTTTAGAGTATCAGATCTATTTATTGCAAGGTAGATACTTAAAAAAGAATACTATTTTTTTATTATTTTTATAATCTTTTTATAATCTCACAAGAAAAGTAATCTTACTATTTGGTAATTTATGTGATTCATTTTTAATGCAATAATATATTTATATCAGAAAAACTGTGCATAATTTTTTTTATAAAATTGTCTTTTACATCAAACATATTTCGATATTGCTCGATCTCATTTTGCACTGAATCTTATTAAATCTCATTAAGGAAAAGCAAGAGAGTTGTACGTGTTATCAGACCACTTTCGAATCCGACTTGATGCTATCGTTGAATCGACCGTGCATATATTGCATATATTTTTCACATTTATTATAATATTTATTATAAACAAATATTATAATATAATTTTTCAAAATTCGCCTATTTGCGAGCATTGGGCGAATAAAAAAAAAATTATCGCTAATCTAATGCTGCCTACTCATCATTCGACTTTCTCTCATTGATTGACGATAAACGATTTTAATTTAATGTAGTGAGACAGAGCGCATATAACGCGGTCATTGACATGTAAGCAATAACTCACCAACCCACGAAACTTATCACTCAATCACATACGATAATATAAATTTCTACAATTTCTTTTATGTAAGAGCTTTTTCCTCCATCATTTCTTTCCGCGAATATAGAGATTAATATTATGAAAATAGCGCGGTTCTTAATGCAGAGCACATTTTTAATTTCCCACAGCTTATTTTCGTTCCTAATTTGCTATATTCTTCTGGCGAATCCTTAAAAATGTTCACACTGTTATCGATTCTTCTTTGCAATAATTAGATGGCCATCTTATCATACGATCTGTGTAGTATTATGCGATTTTAGTACAATCTGCTACTTTGAAAATAATGATTATTTTTATATAGCGATTTTTTGTATCTCGATTACGTACTTGCTATAATGCCAAAATTTATTTTTATATTATGCAGCTGTGAATATTTCGTGTCATCTTTTCGAACATGCATTTTAAATTCTTTAAATAACTTAATTTTTAGCTATTTAAAAACATGTTTTACGTTATAAAACTTTCTGATATCTCAATTGAAATGTCAGATGCAAATATTTACATCATTTTAACAATATTTCAACTTTTCGAGATAATATGATTAATCATCTTTATTTATTCCTAATTTGTCGTGCAAGATTTCAGATTAGATTATTTTTGTAATAATAAATTTTATGGTGGCATGATGGTGTGTGCAGCAATGAATAATGTACCGCGATAGTATACTTTTGTATACCGGCTGGAAACCGGTACTGGAATCGCGATATTCACATAATTGTATCCGCGCATAACGGCCGTAGATAGTTGCTGATCGCAGTTTATTACGAATCGGGCACGGTCCAGATACGGCTGGATAGTCTACCGCCGATCGATATTATTACAGATTGCTCGAACGGCCTGTGAAATTCATGATGAGCCGTTTAACGGACTTCGACAGCCGCGAAAGCGATCCATTATCTTTCGATACAATGCCGCGAGTACTGATAACAGTCGCCGCGCAGGCGATGGTAAATAATTTAGAAATAATTCGGAATTTTCGTCATTTTTATTCGCGTGCCGGTTTATTACATATGTCGAAAATCGCATTAAGTAAACTGGTGATGCTAATTATTGTTGATATCAATCAAGTGTCGTAATGCATACTTTACGATGCTTTAGCGGGTGACGGTTTTCAGGTATAATGTCTGACGTGATATTAGTTCATAACTTACATCATGATGCATCTTCGCTAATAATCTACAACCGTTCGTTTCTCTAGATACCATATAGTCGGTTGCCCTCATTAATGATCCAGTAATTACAGATAGCTACGGAAATTTAATGAAGAATCCTTAATTGACTCTTAATTCCATCTTGGAGAATATGCCTCACCATAAATAACTCCATGTTTCACGGGCTTTGAATTTTCCGGTAAAGATGCAAAAAAAAGAAACCTCTTACGATCTCGTGTAGTATAATAAGTAGCGCTTGCCGCTTTTATTACTGATAATACTAAATACTTATCCGATTTTATCTGGTTGCATGTACGCGCAACCATATCGATATCTGATTTAACAATTTGTTGCAAAGCAAAATCAGTCATTAAGAGAGGTCGATAAAATTATAAAGGAATATATAAAAAACTTGATCATTAATCGGTTCACGTAATTATAGATGTTAATTGATGATAAAATCAATCATTCTTATTTGCCTCGCAAATTTCTTGCTTCCTGATTTTGCGTTGGAATTATTTTCGTGATATTAAAATAAATTCTATATTAGTATAAAGCTAACATACATTATAATTAAATCAGACTTATGCTAAAACATTGTACGTAATAATTATTATTACTCCACATCAAACTGTTACAAACATAATATATGCAACGTTTGAAAATCGATTATCTGTAATATCACGATGCTGATCGAAAACGACATCGTTAATTCCGGAAAAGAGATGTTCTAAAGAAATTGAATATTCTAAGAATCATCTCTTTTTATGGAAAAGTGCCCGTTCATTGCGACGAGACACTTAGGTAGGGCACAAGTAGCTTAATTCTATCAAGCGTGCTCGCTTCACATGCGCCGGAAGCAGGTTTTATGAGAACCGCACATGTTAACCGAGACGGATTAACATTAATTTCAATAGCACGCGTTCAGTAATGATAACAAACAATTAAGTCAAGTCAAGTCGGCCGCGGCATGAGATCATCGATGGTGTGAGGGTGTCCGAGTTAAATGACACGTAGATGGCGTGTGCTGCCATTACACTCGTTAACGCTCGCCAGCTAACATAAATAATAGATTATGAACTCTATGAATTAATATCATTGCCTCTTGAAACGGTTCTCATTGTTCCCTTGCGTTTCTCTCTCGAGAAAAATATATTTAGATATATTTTGTGAGCTCAATCACTAGATACATTATTGATAGATTGGAGCATTTTAATAAAGTATTAATTTAGTGTTTGAAATGACTTGATCTAAAATAAAGAATATATAATATTTAAAACTGATAAAAATATAAGAATATTATTTTTATATTTACATGAATATTCTCGAGTATATTTAGTAATACTTAAGATATAGATTTTATAATATAAAATAAATTAAATATCCTCATTAAGATGCTAATTACATTTCATTATCATACTGTTATAATATTTGTGTATTTTAATTGCGAGAAACAATAAAATATTGCGTCAGTTTTACCACTTTATTTTGAAACCGAAAGATAATGAAAAATCAACGACATTTCAGTTTGCAGATTGAGAACCGCGCGCCGTTAGTGTTAAATAAAACACCACGATGGATCAATTAGTGAATGAGTGCCGCGACAATATCCTGTCTGGAGCGTCGGTCGGTTCTGCCCGATGCAGCGGCAGCAGATCTGTCGCCGGATGATGTCATCATGACATCATTTAACGTCATTCCGATAAGTTGGCCGATATATGCATCTCGCGAGCCGCACAATCAACATGATATCGAGAATTCCATCTCAGCTATGACATAAATTCGCGCCGCATATACCTCGCTACATAACACAATGTATATTTTCAAATTATCATCCACATTTTAATCCAAATACTATTCTCGTGCATGCGCTTTTGTACATCTGCCAAATCGTCGCGGGTATATTGGAACGCGATCAAAATCATTGCACCGGCCGGACGTGATTCCTGAAGGGAATGACATTTGGCACGCCGATCACGCAGTATGGGACACGCACGCGCCATCGTGCATGGTGTAATTATGATGACGCGTGGATCTGTATCAACGAAAGTGAAAGAGTAACGTGCGTTTGTTAACTTCTCTCGCTATTGATGTTGTGGAACGCGGTAGCAGAAAAAGAAAACAAGAAAAGAGGAGACTGATAAAGTCTGTCTTGAAGCAAGATTCTTTCCTTCGTACTTCCTATCAATCGTTTAAAACTGTGTGGGATTTAGAAGCCAGAAAATACACTCGGTTCGTCTGCAAGTTTTTTTAGAGAACAAGCAAAAGAGGCTGATTGGCTGATATCACCTGTCACAGTGATGACCGCTGCTTTAATTACGTGACTATTTAATAACTGCTTGTGCGAAAAAAGTTTCTTTTGTATTTATTTGAACTTTTTTTTCTAATAAATAAGGATAAACAAGCTGAAATCTTATGCAAAGTATGCGATATAGTTTATATATTAGATTTAAAAAAAGTTATAGTATATATTTAACTCTTTTTTATATATATATAAAAAAAAAAGATATTTTTAAAGAATTATTTTTATAAGTCACGATGGATATAAAATATGAATATTTAATATTCGACTTGGCTTTCCGATTCCAAATCCCTGGAATCCGGACGAGCGTCTTTGGAGGATGGAAACGAAGCAGAATGAGTTGACGGCTCGAAGGCAGCGTTATATACACCGGGAATGCTTCCCGCTGGCTGCAGAAATCACTGGCGGGGAGTTTAATAAGCGTTGAAACGGCCGAAGAGATGGAAGATAGCTAGGCGGATGATGCGAAAACTTTGGTATATTAGTCGATTTGGCGATTCCGCGTTGCTTTCGCAGCTTTCGCCTAGAAAACTTGCAGTCCCGACTTGAAGCACCGACATGTTTGTCAGACATGTCGAACAAACTTTTGCAGTATATTCTCGCAGTGGATCTATGAATATATCTATCCGGGAAAGAATATATCAAGACGTCGAATATTCGCAACTAAAATTTCAATTAAGCAGACTGACTTTTTCATGCAAACGATACGAGCAATATGCTATTGCATTTTTGCGACGCGAAATGAAATTATCTCGAATATTTGCGATATTGTATTTTTTATCCACGATATGCACGATAGCAAAGAGGATGATAAATTAATAATTCTGCGCAAAAGCGTTAATAACGTCGCAATACAGTTGAATGAAAATTCCGTAGAGCCAATTTATTTTCATAATCCATCTCGTCTGAACATATCGATAAACGCGGTGACCCTTCCTTCGATGAGCCTTTGAATCATCGTGGCCGTTATGCCGCAGAGTCTGATCTCCCGGCGGTTTTATGGGTTTATTAGAAGCAAATCAGGAGGATAGAGCCTCTCTAATCAAAGATACTGACGAGCGAGACTGTGTTGGTTCAGCATTATGGCATTATGCTCTGTCCTCCTCCCACTTCTTTACCCTCGTTCCTTACCGTTTCACCCTTATCCTTACACTATACTCTCGTTAGAGACATTATATTACCTCTCGTCGACGCCAAATCAAATCCGTGATTGTGAATACTGCGGCGGGGGTTCTCCAAGTGGTTCGTCTTATTCTTCGCCGGGACATGATGTAATCCGCGCATAATAAACAAATAAGAAATAGGTCAAGGAATAAGATATTTACCGGCTAATATTCTGTAATGACCGCAATGTGTATTCCGGAATGTATTCGCGTATTATTTTCCACCGTATTTATGTGTCTAGGAATAAATTTAACGTGCGTTGTATATGCAAATCACGATAATTCGTCGCGACTTACATTAAACAAAAATATATTGCGTCGTCGATTTTATCATGGACGCATAGTTTGCAGGAGACTAGGTAATTAGATTTTATGACTGTACATTTCTACAGTCGAGTTATGGAAGTTCTTTTAATGATTAGTAATTTCTTCAGTAGATTGCGAGATTCGCTTTTATAATGGAATGTCTTTCGTTGAATTGTGCGGATTATATGTGAAATGGAGGCAATTATCCCGCTGGGGTGAGAATGTAATTTCGATATTGAAGTCGCATACCGTAGCACGCGATAATTTGGTCCATAGGGTATATACCGATTACGAATTCAACCTTCGATGCGCTGGTCTCGAGGGTTAATTACACACGACATGTCAAATTGATATTTAACGATCCTTGATAACGACTGTGTATCAACAAGTAATCATCGATTTGTCCGTGACTGCCTTGTTGACAGGACATAATTGTTTGAACACTCGAGAAGATATCTTTTATTTTAAAGCATATTTTTAAATTGATTTATTCGAATCACATAAAAATAACAATCACTTTATTAAAAATACCAACTCGCGAATAAAATTAAAGATTTGTATCGCTAACCGTAAAAAAAAAAAATTGAAGTTTGATAGCTTGACAAGTGGACGTGGCCCTGAGTCATATTGTTAATTCAGGAACACACATACGAGCGATGCGATGTTCCTTTTATACGCTCTCTTATACTCTCCGCGCGCTTTTATACGCTCGCAAAATAAATTACGACAAATCTGGATAAATCTATCGATCGATCTGAGAAAGACGCCCCGGTGTTTAACGGCGGTTGTGTCCTAACACGGATTCACCTGGGGACTCGGACTGTCCATTAAAGGTATTTACTGCATATTATTACCTTCGTGCTGATTCGTTTGATCGTTTACGATCGGCGATAATAAAATAATTATAACTCGACGTCGTAAAATTTCGCCGATGGGAGAAAGAGCGGTCCATCGGACGGTGTGTCTCGAGGGACGATAAGATCCCGGCCTAAGATCGTTTCATCGCGTTCTAAACTTACGTGTGCACGCGCAAAGCGCACGATCCCGCGATCGCGTTCATACGCCAGTCTGAAATCGCCTGGCCGTAAAGATAGCGGAATGGCGCGCGGTCTATCTTAACGTCCACTTCGATTTTTCGCTGGCACGATTATTCTCGGCGCGGTATACGCGAGACCATAGAAATTCTTCTCCTTCTCGAAGCTGCAGCTTTTATTCGCCACGCTAAGCATACATCGTGTATTTTTGTGCTCGCTCTATGCGAAAGATCTATATATAAAAACGGTTTTTTAGAATTTAAGGACACTTCGGATGCTTTATAAAATCAAAGTTTATAATGTAACGTTAATTATATATTTTTTATATTAATTTATATTTTTTCGTCACATTTTAATATTTAATCTCTTCAATTTTTTATGAACATTAATTTATGCCTCTTAATTATAAAAAGTAGAAACTTTTGTCTATCAGATAATGATGAATAGACTGGAGAATTTTTCCTCATTTTATTAAAATAACATCAAAATATTATATTTTAAAGACTTATATGTGTTCATATTCCAACGCCTGCATCATGCTGTTTTCTTAGGCTTATTAATAGAGTTTGTCAAAGATTTCAGCCCAGTGGCATCTAAAACGGTATCAAACGATATCTTCAAAAAGTACCAAGAGAATGTGATCCACATTCCGCGCGCGGCCAAGAGAGACAGTACGAAGTTTTATTGCGTTTATTGGAAACACCCGCGTCTTCTTCCTCGCTAAGATCGTCGCAGCTATTTTAGCTAGACGACACTAAAGTGTTTCAGTAAGTCGTAGCGCAGTAAAGCTCCGTTCTTGTTTATCAGTCGGCTCAGACACTTCGTATCATAATACGCATGAATTATCGATCTTTAATGATAATTCCGGCACGACGGTGACCGTGCGACAGCCGCGATATTCCATGACGATAAATCTTACGGTCGTAAACGATTCGCGCTGACAAAGGGGCGATTCGGGCCAAAGAAGGGGATGGTGGGGAGGGGAGAGACGAGACGAACGTGGCAACGTAACGACAAAGGGGCTAAGTGGTAATTATTTATGCGTTATAGACGCAGGCATAGCTGTGTGTGTGGGTGTCGCGGGCGCTCGAATTAGACCGGCGTTAAATCAGTATAGGCCAGAATGCCCAGGGCTCTCTCGTTTGGCATCCACCGTGTGTGCGTGTGTGTATATGTATGTGTGCACGTACGGAACCGTTTCTTTCTTTACAAACCAGGTTTCAGTTTCATGCTGTCGTGAGACGCCCGATATTCGTAGCGCAACCCGCGACGTACACCTACATCTCTAGAGGGACTCTCGGCGCACCCTCTGCCCACCCGTGACCTAATTGTGACTTATGGCGACTCTAACAGAACCACCCGTTTGTATGCTAAGAGAGACACCCCTGAGCGAAGACGGTCCACGTCTGATTGGCTGCTCCTAGATGCCCCTTTTGTGCCGTTGTGATTCATCACGTATTACTTTTATACCGCGAATTTTTCTTTTTTTAGTTTACGTTCGTCGATTTTATAACTGCGCATGACTATATTAACTTTGCTGAGTTTCTATCGTAATATTATATTTTCTTTTTCTGCTATTAATCAATTTAATTAGCTGTCCTTGAGAATTTTTAAAATTTTTCAATTTATTTGTCGCAGATCTTTTTTTATGCATAATAAATATTGTGCAACCAATGCTGTGAGAGAAACATATCGAACGTGTATGTGTAAACGATACGTAGCTAGATCTCGCATCGAGCAACATATTGGGGTCGGTGAGAACAGAGAAAAGGAGAAAGAACGGTTATCTGTTACCTGTTGTTTCTGTTTGTACAGGTCGACAGGTGCGCTCTGCGCCACCCAGCTGCTGCCATCGCCCCAATATCATTCATACTATCGTATTTCCGCCAAATAATTCAATTGTCTTTCTATCGCTTCGTTATTTCTATGCGTAAGAATATTGATTATCTCATTCTATTTTCGGGATGAATTTAACATTATTTATTCGCACAATTTGTTGTCAATGACAAATGTCAAGGAAACGAAGAAGAATGCAAATAAAGACCGAGCGTTGTCCTATAATCATTAATTTATGAAAGAGCGTGCGTGTATTCCTTCGCGATTTATCAGCGCGCTTTCTTTTCAACTGTTATCGCGCTGCATTAATGGCTCACGGAGTTTTCCCCATGTGTGTCGGCTAGATAAGGTCTGCAATGTGAAGACGAAAGATCATTTATGGTACATTAAAAGGCCGTAGAGGGATAGTAGAAGTACGGGGAAAGAGGAAGACAGAAAGAGAGAGAGAGAGAGAGAGAGAGAGAGTGAGAGAGAGTGGGGGTGAGTGAGATTATGGAGAAACGTTCGGCCATTTAGCTACCCTCCTCACCTTTGGCCAGCTTCGTCTGGTTATTAATGAACTCGCTGATAGGAAGTGTCCGTCTCTCGGCGAAGAATCGCCTCCCGGAGCAAGGCTGTCACGTATTCGGCTTCTATTTCCCTTAGCTAACGCTCTCTATATGCAAATACGGCCGACCGGTCCCTCCGCGTGTCCTCTTTCGCGCGTCTCCTCCGCGTCTCCTCCATGTTCGCGTGTATGCGCCTACGTACATGTATACATATATGTGTGTATATGTGTATGCATATATGAAAATGCGTATTATCGAGGATACGTGTGTGGGGGAACGCGTGTGCGCTCGCCGGCTCTTTATAAATAGCGACTTTGATATCCAGTCGCGCCTTCACGGGGGATGATCCCACCCCCTTCTCGCGAGCTACGTAAGCGGGAGAGAAAATGCTGAGTCCGTTAAAAATTAAAGAGTCGGCGTTCATGGCTCAACGTGATATCATGTTGACCAACGCCCTTTAGTCAGCCGTGCGGATCCATACGTGCGTGGAAACGTCCTGTAATATGCACGGTATCTGCACTTTGGGATTAATCTCGTCCCTCTATATTTTTTTCCTGCGAGAAAAAAGTAGGACGTCACGAAACAAGCCTGTGTCTCGAAAAATATAGAGGAGAATACATGCTTCCTTTGAAATCTCGTTGTTTTCTTTACGTCGATTTTTCTACAGAATTTTATTACAGAAAAATGAATATTAAAATAAAGCGAGCACACTATAATAAAAACACTATAAAAAAAGACACTATAATAAAAAAAAATAATTTTTAATTAAATTTATTAAATTTATTTTATTAATAAAATAAAAATTTATTTCTAACTTAAAAAAAAATCGATTTCTTCCTTTAATGTCTAAGATCTTGTCCGTTATTGTGAAGATATGTATTCGTTATAATAGAGTGGTGTATTTTGTCGTATGCCACAGGGAGACTAACAATAAGACAAAAAACGGTCGAACCCTCCCCATTTGCGGCTTAACATTAATCCTTTCCACGAAACGAACGCTTTATCGGACTGTGTGTACTTGGTTTGTCCTACGGATAAATATGGTCCCAAAGGCAAATGGGATAAATCTGAATAACACGTATCAAGCGACGTCTATGGCATCCTTTGATAAGGGTGCGAAGGGGTTAGTGAATGATTAGAGATATTAATATTACGCGGCGGAAGGGTGCAAACTACCAAAGTCCTGTACGAAGGACTAATCTGCATGCCTGCACACAGATCGATACGTTGACTTGTACATATTTATTATACATTCTTATTATACGTCAATATGTCGATTTTACATTTACAAGTGCATCGGTTAATTTGACATAAACATTTTTGATGTAATTTATGGAAGCGGAGCTTGTAAAGGAACTACTATATTACACCATAAAATAGCGCGCATAACTCGTGCTTTAATGGAAACTTTATTATTTGAGTGGTTGCAATTATTAGCGAAATGTCATATAACCGAGTTTAATCTCATCTCAATAAAACCGCAACCGGTGGCCATATCTTATGCGAATTATTGCCTTTAGATCTGCCATTATAATCGCAGAAATTCTACTAGAAAACATAGAGTTCTGCTTTTGCGCGCTAAGTACAAGGTCTCGCAATTTAAATACCTTAAACGTCGTTCGTCCAGTTGAAATCTTTTATCGTCGTAGACGCGCAAACGTGATACCCACGTGCAACATGCTCGACTGCATTTCTGAGTTATCGGGATAAGTTAACGGGTCACATCATCTCGCGCCGGTATCTTTTCCCTGTTTACAATGTACCCCCCGTAGCTCCGGCGTCCTGTTTCGACTTTGATAACCATACGATACTTGCTTTTCGCTCGTAGGATGATGGGGGTGCTGGGGACGGGGAGCGCCGCGGTTTATCTTCGATTACGGAGGAACGTCTTGGCGCTCGGTTTCTTGGCCTTGGATTTATGGCGAGCGATTTGTCGGTAGCGCGAGATTAGGATTAGTTTGCGGAGTCCCATGGTCGAGTTTGTTTGCGATCCGACACACCGCGTACAGCTCACGGAGATCGAGATCTTTGGCTGCGACATACCCGCGAGAGAGATTCAAGAAACGCTTGTTCGCGATATAATGGAAAACTGGCATTAAATCTCAAAAATAAATCTCTAAATATTCAACAAATAATATTACATTTTACGTACAAATGAGTATACAAAGCAGCCCGAGATCGCGCGACATCATCTTATAGAAAGATTTCTCTTGGAGATGGACAAAATTATTTGTACAAATCGATGAAATCGAATATATAATATGATATCGCAGACATGATTGATAAACCGATATAGTTTTTATTTATCAAAATAACGCTCTACATATCGTTGCTCTTTGGACGCTACAAAAATGTTGAACATTTAATCTTGCTCTGAGAATTCAACTCATTGTGCAAATGATTATCACCGGCTGTCCCCACTGGATCCGTCTCATCACAGAAGAATCCCTGATCCCAATGCTTGACTCGTTGACGAGATTGATCGTTCCTCAACGACAACCGTCACCGCGTGGAGCGACGAAGACCCTTTTCCTACTGTGAACGCACCGGCAACGCTGCACCATACATCATCGGGATTGAAACATTTCCTTATTATTACCATCGCGGGCATAGATTAATTCCACGGTATTACAATCGTCCATGCTGCTCCACTAACATCCGCTGAAGCGGCACCGTGACGTCGGTTCGACCGACTGTCACAGGGCATTTACCGTCTTTGTTCGAATTAAATGACTCTGTACTCTTTGTCTACGTCGAACAAATACGGATAACAACAATATCATTTATAACATAATGTCTTAAGCGTATAACATCCAAGTTAGACAGTGACCAAGTTAAAAAAAAGAACACGGAAAAATGTATTAAATAAACTGAAATTATATTTAATGCACACAATTATATTTTTGTAAAAACATGAAATTTAATTCATATACAATATGTTTAGACAATTATTTCAATAAGTAGTTAATTATCGAAAGGTAAAAAACTACATCAAAGGAAAGAGATATTTGAAAGATTTGCATAAAAAACATTCTTTACATTTTAATCCAAATTAGCAGTAATTTTATTAATAAAATAGCTATAACATTTAAAGCTAGAACCCACTTGAGCATGCATAGCGCATAAGTTTAAATTAGAATGTAGAAAATGAAATGCGCTTGCATAAGATGCCGCATATAGACAGCTAATATCAAGTTTATGCGAATTTTATGGTAATATTAGAAACTGATTTATACAAGTTTTGAAAAAGCACTATTATCGCTTGATACTGAAAATTAATCTCAAGTAATACTTAATATTCATGATAAACATTTAAATGCTATTCCTATAATATCTGCCAATGATGTTTTCGATACTCGCAATGATGTTTCAGAATCACTCGCTTTATCTTTAAAAAGAAGTTCGATTTGCTTAGTTCTTGATTATCAGACACGATGAATTATTTTATGACGCGTACAAAGGCGAATTACAAATTATACAGTATATCATATCATAGAAAAATAAACATGAATATGAAAAATATCTGACAGTTCTCATATCTCGGATATCTTATTATATACTATCAGCAGTTCATAAAATATTGAAAAAGTATTATATTACATGACACAAGTTAATATCGGATAAAACGCGATAATGCAAAATATCGCACCGGCTGTTATCGGGTTAAAGATCTCAGTCAATGTGCACGTGTAAAATCGTGAACATCAGGAGCCAGGAATGTTGATCTACGAGTTTGTACAACACCTTTCCACTTTCAAACCATTATCCGTGCGCGCGGACTCGCTTTAATCCTAATAAAAAAGTATTATTTATTTTCTATTGCTGCTATACGCACTCCTATATAACGAATAGTAATCGTACTGACTTATCGCAAAGAGTCACTGCAAGTTTAATCTTCTCTATTCATTTCTTATTTCGTGAATAAATTGAAAAATTTATGAAAAAACGAGAAGAAAGAGCTAAATATATTATTGTCGGTATTCCCTAAATTAATTTATAATTAATAATTAATATTAATTATTAATATTATTCATAATTGGAAAATTTTTAATAGGTGTCTCTTTCTCGTGTAGAAAAAATTTTTGGTTTATAAAATTATACAATATTTTGTCGGGGCAACATTTCTTACAACTGATTGTTTTATATTAAGAGAAAAAAATGAATTTTTCGATAATATATTAGTACACATATAATAATGTGTTTAAAATTTATTAATCTTTAACATTTGTTGTAAGTTGTATTTTGAATTGATATTTGATAGTCATCAAATAATGATTATTAATCTCGGATAGCCTTCTCTAAATAATTTTTGTAAACATTGTCTCCGTCCTCTCTTCAGCTTCTCTTCCTTTGTATGCCGTGATCTGTTGCACCTCTTCTCTTTCCCGTTCTCGTATGCTGCTCGATTAATCTCGTAAATTGCCATCACCCAAGGTTGACGGGAATATTTACTGGAATCTAAGTTTATAATTACCGAGAAATTCAACGCCGCGCGTATATACGTATCGGGGACGTAGCCCTACCGATCTCGTTATAAACTAGGATCGTACTCGAGTGCCTTCTTCCTCGTTTCTGTCACCGCTTTCCACCTCTCGCATCCCTTGCTCGCGATCCTCACATCCCTGGTTGACGTGTTCCTCGGCCCCCGTTCCCGCTCGCGTATTGCGAATCGCCTTCCACGTCAAGCACGGCGAATTAATGCGCGTAATATGTTGGCCGCGGGCACGTTTACGGGTTTTACGTTCCTCCCGGTATAACTTAAAACCAGCTCGCGTGGTGCGTCGCGGTTGTGTAAGAATATATCGGACATTAAGAAATCGTCGCACTGTTCCCTATGTTTGTACTTTTCTCTCTGTTTCTTCTCTATCTCTTCATTATTCTTTTCTTTTTTTCTTTTTTTTTTTTATCCATCTGATATCTCTTTGTCCCCCTTTTATTGTTTTCATTTAATAAAATCGTTGGATTTTGTATTCATCATTAATGAAAGAGTTCAATATAAATTCGAATTATATCAAATCTAATAAATATAAAAATTCAACCATGAATTTTGTAAAAAATCACATTGCGCCTCGAAGTGATAAGAAAAATAATAACAATTTTTTTTTACGTTAGATTTTGTATTAAAATTATCTCCGTATCGCAGATATGCATGGATGTAACGGACATTTAAAAATTGTCGTGCCAATTTTTTTTCTTACCACTCCTGGCCCTCTTGATTCTCTATCATTTTTTCTTTTACTTTCTCCTTTTGCGATATTTCTTTACTTCCCGTGAGCACAACCGTTCTTTACGTTTCACGTTGACAGCGTTGAATATAAAGCGGCGCGCTGCTTCTGGTAATCAGCTTTCGATTATTTATCGCTGTATTAATCCGGGAATAGGTACCGATCAGGTACCCCCGATTTGTAATCGTTAACTGAACCTGATCCCCCGAGTCTTTAGCCACCGCCATCGGTCAGTACGGTCCCTCGGTAAGTATCTACGTAATGTAGAAGTTACTTGCTCATGAACCGGATGAAACATGGCCCGCGTTATAGATCGATTCGGCCGCGGTAGCGGCGTTATATACGGCGCGACACGCACTTTATGGCGCCTTTCCTGGTCCAATGCTCGTAATAATTAAGGATAACAGATGCTCCGCAGAGTTTATTTCAATTCTTATGCGAGCCGAATTGTCGCCTATACAAAGTGGCGGAAATGAACCTGCAATTCGTTAATCGCCTGCGGACAATCACAATATAATACATGATTTTTTTATTCATATTTAAATTATTATTCAATAATGCATTCTATACGCGTTTGGTGAATTTATAATTTAATGAACGTCTATCTGCATTTATTTCCGTTTAATTGTTCTTCCTTGTTTTTTTTTTTTCTATCGATTATATATGTGATCTTTTCCTTTTCAGGAAGCCTAAAAAAATCTTCATGCTTTTACCATCTTTAAGACATTATCGTACCGTTATGAGCGCACGATTTAATACGCTCGTTATGAAGTCTTACCGGAGTCGTTCATCGTTCATGCATCGTTCACAAAGCCAGTTGAAGCCTATCAACCAACTGGTCACGCGCATCCAATAACATCCAGCGCATCTCTCACGCGGTCGATCTTTGAGGTCCCTTAAAATATGGTTTGCTGGCATATGCCCTTCCTCCCCCCCCCCTCCTCTCTATGCGAGTTCGTTTAGGTGGGCCCCGCCGATGATATATCGGCTATTACCCCGAGCGCAACACCTGTTAATGCGTTTCTCTTCGGGCCTGACACCTGACTCTGGCGCATCGTGGTACTCCATTCAGCTATCTCGGGACGTTTTGCTCCGCACCTACTATTCTCAATAAGAATATCCGCGCAGCGGGAGTGACCTCGGGATTAATCCCCGACTACACGTTTTACGCGGCAATGAGAGAAATTCTCGCTTTTGATTTTTGTTGACTTCTCGCAAACTGTGTATTATGACATATGTTTGATGGAATTGACTAAGACGATGCATCTCAGAATTAATTCGTAGATAATTGATCTATGTGACATTGATGATGTCAGTTAGTTTGCGTAACAATAGTATAATGCTATGATATTCAATAAAAAACATGATATGTAGACATTGTACTTAAATAATATTGCTAATTATGTAAAGATCCTTTTAAATCATCGGATGACACGTAAGATAATTGGAAATGGAACGATAAGATATTTTCCATATTTGAAAATTTATCCGGGAAATGGGAAGAGATAGCCGCGAATAAAATACAACATTAATACTTCTTATCCATACGACAGAAAGTGAAAACGGAGAGAAAGAAGGAGAGAAGGGAAGCTTAATACCTTCTTAAATATTCCTTCCGTTTTCTCTCTTCCCTCCCCTTTCATCTGCTCCGGATCTTCGCCCATCTTTCTCCATCTCTCTCTCGTTTTCCCTTCTCGGGCGTTTAGTTGTTTCCTCTCTCTTCACTTTGGGTTTAGGACGAGGGTAGTCTTAAAGGTAGAAACAAATAATACGATTACGTTCCGTTTCCGTTTATTAAAGAAACAAGATATCGTCGTGCTCGTTGTCTGCGCGGATGATTCCGAGCCACGAAGAACAGAGTCTTCCCACCGGTTCTCTTTCTTTATCTCCGTCCACTTCTCAGCGGCATTCGATACCGAAACTCGATATTAAAACTTGACGCGGGAATTCCCCCGCCCGCCCCCGGGATTGTACTTAGTCGATTGTACATCTGCCACCGGCCAAGCGCAAGTCCGTTTATTCGAGTAATCAGGCTGAATTTCAACGATTTCCTCTGTGTCGATCTTGTCAAAGAATCTCGAAGACGTTTTATGAATATTATTATTGAAAGAAAACGTAAAGATATGACTATTTTTTAGATTATTATTTTATTCATAATCAAATCTCTGCATTATAATAAATTAAGTTTGTCAATCAAATTTTGAAATTTTGAAATAACATTAAATGTAAACTTTCCCTTCATTTCCATAGGCTTTTAGTTATAAAAAAAATTTCATTGCCCGTTTTGATAAAACACGTGGGATGATTTGCGTTATCTGATGTTAAAGATAGATCTCGCATTTCGCATTCTGCGCTTCACGATACCGAGAGATTTCTATCTACGTTGCTCTGATACAAACCTGCAATATTTTCGATGTGATGCAAGACAGCAGATCCTCGACTTTACCAGACTCTTTGATCGTGTTTCTCGTCGACGAATTTCATTCGCACTCTTCCTGGTGCGATCCATCTAAATGATTATGGCTTCGTTTCTGATGCGCAGAGGTGACTCGACTAATTTATTCGTATCTCGGACGCACGCACTAACAGAATCGCATCCGTAGTCACAAGCCGCAGAAAGAAAGCTCGCGGCTAGAATGATACAAGTTTAGCGAGTAACTCGTTGAAAGAGCAGCGCGGCTGGTCCAGTGAAAGAGCAGCCGGTAAGCGATGAGGCCGGTATTCTAACTCACAGCACGCGTGCAGCACGCGCGGGTATATAGAGACACGCGCCAACGCATTCTAATTATCATGTGCATAATGATGGCCAGTCGCCAAGCCTCAGAAATACATCAGAGCGTCCGATTATAGATAGGTGTGCGTACTCGTGCGAATTCCGCGAAAATTTAAAGTGGTTCAACAGACTTCTCCACGGATCGTATTTATCGGGGAATAAAAGCGTTTTTTTTTTTGTGTGTTTTTTATCCCCTTCACCTTAAAGTTTCGAATTACATTCAGTTATCGAAGTGTCCTTGTCCTTCGTCAGAGGAATATATCTTTTGCTTCGCACGGAAATACTTAAACGTCACGAGATAGGCTCGAGGCGAGATCGTTAATGGCTCTCAAGCGTTCATCAATGGATCGGTGGTGAGCACAGAGAATCAGGCAACGTCGAGCCGCTCAGACCAAATGACTGTTCGTTCCTCTCCTCGGTACAATGACATTTTTTTTCTCCTAACCCGAGGACAATCTCAGGTACGTTCCCTCGTCTTTCCTCCTCGCCCTCTTTATTTCTCCTCTTTCTACGAACCATACGTCATCGAAGCCTTTCGTGCGTCGCCGTCGTCGAACAAGAGGAAACCGACTGGCATTCAGTCGACGACGCGGCACATATAGACGAAGGGTCCCTTCTTCTTCTTCTTTCCCCACCGGCAGTGCTATTGCTCGAAAGAGGCCCCGGTTTCGCGTCTCATTTTTTTCGACCGAGCCGATCTTCAATCTTCGAGCCGCAGTCGCGCCGGCCATTGCCGGACCGGAGTGATAGATGTGGAAATAATTATAGGCGAACGCTCACGCGCGCTCTCGCGCAACAAGAGTAAAAACCATGTCAAATTTCGTTGCCCGGTAATGACTTTTGACCATGCAACAGAAAAAGGTCTCTGCTCGCGCTGTTCTCCTTCCGACGATTCGACGATCGTTTGTGTCGTACGGCGTTGGCGATACGGACAAACGCGTTGAGATCAAGCGCGAGGTCAAGGCAAACTTTCGATTTCGTAGCTTAATCATTTCATGTTTAAATTATTTCCCGTTTAGTTTAATTTTTTTCTTTCTTTTCTTTTTTGCTAATTTTTTTGAATTCTTGATAACGTTATTTTATATTATATTATATTATTTTTTCTATTATTGTAGGTAGGCGATAGCGATAATGAGTTCTATAGATCCTCTCATTTGCTAGAGAAAATAGGTTGATGAAATCTCGCAAAAAACTGCGGACACGAGGCTCATTGAACGATGAAGACAAATAGCTTCCGAGAAACGAGAAGGTCACCCGAGCAGGTCGATCTAAATCAAAGATCCCGCGAATTCTCCTCGATGATCCCCCTATCGAAGGTCGCTGAGAGACCTTCGTCGGTACCTCTTGTTGGACTCGGTTCTCTGTTCCCGACTAATGCACCGACGTGCCCTGGGGCACAGTAATGCCTAATTAATCCAATTAATCTGAGGCCCCGGCATAAATGACCTCCGTGAGGACCTCAAAGACGCAGCGACCGCCGCGCCGTCACCCCGCGCCGCTGTGCGTGATGGACCGGGCCGATCTAACATTCCGAGAAATTAACGATTACCGGTGATTTATACAAATTCATATTTTAAATTATTGGCCGTCATTAGCGTGAGTCGGGGTATTAGTTCTCGGTGACGTGTAAAAGGCTACATCTCCCGCCCCGCTACCATCAGCACCGGCCACGATCCTCCGCCGTCTTCCTTCGACTTATTTCGCCTCCTTCAGCCTCGATCATCCTTCCACCACGTGAGCTCCGCAACAGCATATATAGTATCCGCTCGATCCGTCCGAATCCCGTCTGTGCTCTCTCGCACGCTCGAATATATTATCGTTTTGTTCCCGCGGGAGAGAGAGAGAGAGAGAACGCAAAGAGAGAGAAAGAGAGAGAGAGAGAGAGAGGAAACGAGGGGTACAGGGAAGCTGAGAGAACATAAGAGAAAGAGAGAACGCGAGAAAGCAGAGCCAGGCTGGGCTGGTTGTCATTGGCTCATTTGTTAGACGCCATCCAAAGCATGCGGGGCCTTGATTTAGTGCCTCCACCTCAAACCGCGCACATATATACCACAAGAGATATCTACCGCGGCGCCCTTCATCGAAGAGACAAAGACACGAATTCAACCGCTCGAAGTGCGCAAGTTCATGACCCCTTTCGTCGTTCTCTCCGTCTTTCTCGTTACTTCGCACCGTTGTCGCTTATTCCCTTTTCTGCCTTTTATCGATAGCTGCCTTTCGGCGCAGCTTCGCTGCTTTTTGTATGAAAAGGGCCTTGCCAGACGCGCTCTTTCATTAATGTTAATCTAGATTTTAGTAATCGCGAAATGTCAAACTGATATTTCCCGAAACAATTTTTTAATAATAATAGTGACGTAACTTAATCTGATCTTAGTAAAAGATAATAGAAAAATAAAATAATATTTTTTGATATGCGTGCGCGTATGCAATATTTTTTTCAAAATATTAAATTTAAATCCCATATATAATTTATATTAAATTACAATGAATCTACAGAGAAATTGTATATTGTTCGGAGGAATTGACGGAGATGATCACGAGGGAGATCTCGAAAAGTGACGCTTTTACAAAGATGACTTTACCCCGGACCTCCATCAGGCACGTGATACCCGCACGCACACGTAAACGCACATCGGACGTGGTGCACACCGGGGGCCCCGTTACCCCCCCCCCCGTTCTATAAGCCGCGCGCACGTCGACTATAATTATCCCCAGGTAATCACGACCCACACCATCGTCTTCCAGTGGGCGCTCACCGCAGTCCAGCCACTGTATTCCGCAAAATTAGTATTTCCATTCCCCGTGGAAGAGAGTCGAACGGAGATCGCGAGAGAAAAGACGAGAAAGAGAGAGATAGAGAAAAGAAGGAACTTCCGGCGACTACTGGTTTGGTCCTCGATTCAACGACTCATCCCTTTTCTACCTAACGTTACCCCCTTTATCCCCGTTCACTGCCGCCATCCGCGAACGTGTTTATTTTTGCAATTTGCTCGAAGACCGACAATTAGATTTCCTCCGGGGTCGTTCGGCTACCGTATAAGTGTAAGGCTCCCGAGATCAGGGCCTCGATCCGGCGACCCAAACGGTCCGCAAATACGTTTCTGGGGGAATGGCCGCGGGGACCACCTACACCTGCCTCGTATAAGTCCTCTTTTTCTCTTATCTCATTTCTTCCGCGCTGTCCGAACGGGTCCGGTTAAATATGCATGAGTGCATCTATGATCTCCGACGATTATGCCGTAGGAGATGGAAATCGTGTCTCCATCAATCTTAATTTTTTATTTTTTTCTTAACTCTTGAATATTTTTCTTTAAAATTTATCTTAAGAAACTTCGATCAATACCTCCATCTAATACTTCCAATTAATACCGTTGGCTTTGATTGAAATTCATTTTAAGTGTTAATGAAAGAATACTTCGATATCAATAGGAAATGGAAGAAAAAAAAGCGATAAAGAAAGAAGCGCGCCGTTGTTCAAGGAATCGTAAATACCCCGATCTCGGGCAATAAGAATTTATTGCCGCCGCCTTTGATGAGTAGCCGCCGGTTTTTGGATTCGGGGAAGGGCCATTTTTGATATCACGAAGTTACGTTAATTATTGCGCTACGAGGGCGGCCCGCGTCCGAGGAATGGAAAGAGGGGAACGTTGCTGAAGGAAGATGAAACGGGCTGGGAAAGAGGAGGCAATGCTCTGATCGTTGCGGAGGTGGCGCACAGAGTAAAGATTGAGGAGAGGACGAAGTGGAGATATAATTGCTACATCCTCTTAGTCACGTGCCACTCACGTGGTTCCCAACTGCGAGTGCGAACGTCCGACTGACTCCCTGTAGCTTCAAGCAGCAGTGCTTAGATACGACGTTTGTATCGTGACGTCTCTTTCTGAGACATGATAGATTATCTAGTGACGGGAGATGCGCAGGTTATCTTGAATTAATAGACAAATCAAACAAAATTACGTTTTGTTTTTTGTATGATAATCACATTCTATAATTAAATTGTGAGAAAAACAAAAGGGAAAATAGTGTAAATTAATTTTTAATTATGATAGAATCGTACTCAGATATGGCAGATACGGAGGGATACAGCGAGAATACAGTCGATTCAGTTCGTATCGGTGGTAAGATTCGAGCAGAGATCAGCCATTAATTTCCTTTCGAGAGAAAAACCAAGTCGAGCTAATGGAAGCTACGGTCTAATGCCTCCCGCTGTGTCTCCCAGAGGCCTTTCTTTTGCTCCGCTCTTCTACTAATGGCCACTCTTTGATGACAAATATCGGCCGAAAGAAAATATATAAATTACTTCGAAGAAGCTGCTCCCTGTTGGTGACGCCCACCGATGTGTCGCATATCAACAACAGTACTGAAACCTCAAGAAGAATACCAACTTTTATTGGATACTTCTTTTTAATATCATTTATCTTAAGAAACATTTTCTTAGAGATGATTCAATCTTTTTTGCTTGTAGATTGGTTTAACATTTGAGAATTGTGCCATTCTTTTATTAATAATTATCTTGAAAATTGTTGCATTCTCTTATTAAAAAATTTAATTAGTTCGCTAATATAAAAAAGTTTGAAATTGTATTGCAATCCGGAGTAATTAATTTTATTAGTTTTTCAAGACTAGAAAACGACTGTAGAGTATAGAAAATGTTCCTATAGATAATAATGACATTGATGCGTGACGGGCAACGATGTATCAAATCTGCTTCATTCCGCGACGCTCTCAGTGACATATGTAACAATATTATACAATAACGAATTGCGTCTCTTTTCTCGTCTTTTTCGTGGTTACACTTCACCTCACCACAGTAGATTCAATGTATAACTGTACAAAGATACGCCAATATATATGTGTATACATGTATTAATATATTTCGCGATCGCGAAATTTAAGAGTTTAAACGTCACGCGTTTAAGTGCAGGAATGCCGTTCAAAGTATCGCGTGTCAAAGTGCGGGAAAGTGTCGCGCGACCAAATGCACGATCTCTTTTCTGACGACCCTGACAGCCGAGAGCCGAGAGTAGGAAGAAGTGAGTAGGAGAGGCATCGGTGCCGAGCAGAGCAAGCCCGGAATAAATATTTATTATTTTATATATTACTTACATTACATATAAAACGCGTAAGCGCTTTAATTCGATCGTTTAATGTGTTTTTTGTTGCTTGTGTTTTTGCATATCTACGTGCAATAGCACGTAATTTGAACGGCACGTAAAATGAACGGATCCGCGTAAATTAAACGGGTACGCATAAAATAAACAATAATGTGCGAAAATAAACGGAGATAGAAAAATGCTACTAGTGCGTACGTAAATAAATCTTTATTTGGATATATTCCCCAAACTTTGAATAATCGCGTAATAATAATTTGTTTTTAATACTACAAAAAGTCATCAATAAATACAGACATTTTATTTCAAAATTTCGTAATGTATATATACACACACACACACACACACAACGCATTACTTTGATAGAAAAACATTGGAAAGCTTTGATAAATTGTCCGCGAGAAAAAGCATCGGGCACTCGAGGCTCTTCGGTAGCACGAGAAGGGCGCAAGGAGGAACAGAAATGGAAGAGGAAGAAAAAAGAGAGAAAGAGAAGATGCCAAGCGAGAGAAAAAGAAAGAGAGAGAGAGAGAGAGAGAGAGAGAGAGAGAGAGAGAGAGAGAAAGGGGAAGGATGAGGCGTTAAGGACAGGATACGTCCCAGACTGGTTCCGGTATTGTTCGCACTAATAGCGCCAAGATACAACGGCACCCTCCTGGCGACCACCCGAGCCACCCCCAACCCCCAGCAGATATGTTCGTTCGAATAAGCCACGGTCTGTACAAGCTTCGATTATCTCGATCTGGAGAGCGTCAATGCGGCGGAAACGAGAAACAGGAAGGGCCTGGCAGCTGCTGAACGGAAGCGTCGACGCGGTCAAAGTGGCTGTCTAAGTGCTTAATGTATTTATACAGCTCGTGCCAATCTATCGGTGAAATTTTCTCCACTACCATTTGACATCTAAGGGATGTTATCAGCGAAGCATAGCGGTATCTGTATGATTAGTAAAGATTTCTTGATTTTCTCTATAAAAATAGTAATCACAGATAAAGATAAAATACATAATATTTTTATAATTTTCTAATTTATGATTATATAATTTATGATTTCCAATATTTGTATATCAATTATTATCACAAATACTGTCGGTGATATCCCAGTGTAAAATCCCAAGAAGATTTGCCTTTATCGATGAATCAGTTCGATCGTCAAAGTATACATACAGTGTCTATCTATCGTAAATATAAAATTGTCTTCGTCGATTGGATCGCAGCTGTACGAAGGTTATACTAATAATAACCCCGAGTAGCCAGCATAGAATGGACAAGCTTGAATATTAAAGAGACGCTACTACCTATTAATTCCCTCGAACTATATTATTATATTTGTGTCTCATAGGGGTTTGTACCGTCGGCATGCCAATAATGCGGCATGTACAGCGCATTTTCTCCTCTCACATACTTTTAAGTCAGATGGTATGTAAATTACGTTTTAATCATCTCGTGCATTTAATATTGCGTCGCTTATTGAACAGTTTGCATGCAATTATATGTATATGATATGTATACACATTATAAAATTCAAGTTACTCTAGAAAAAGTTTACGAATTAATAATAATAATTTACGCATTAATTAAGAGTAAAATATCTAATCTACACTTAAATAGCTATCACTGTTTTTTCATGCACGTCTACTCTTCTCTAATGAAGACATTAATTCCTCTCTGATGAAGACATTAATATCTTCGGATGCTGGTGTAATAGTCGCGTAAATATAAAAAATAATAGTCATATGTATTTTTCCGCGGACAGGAAGTATATACGCGAGCTGTGAACGGAGTGTACGGAAAACGTTTTTTTTTTTTTCACGTGCCCAGATATAATTTCAATAAATCAGGAATAAGTGGTGCAAAGGGGAGAAAGGCCAAACGGATTCGGTGTTACTACGGCTGAGAAATGCGGCCGGCGATGTGTCGGATTAATTTATCGCCGTATATCGCGTATACGTGCGGCTGGCGACATTTATTTTTACCGACTTTCATGCGATACGATGCGGCGCGATTGGATGAGGCCTACGGGAATATTTCTTGATTTCGGGACGTAGTTCGTGGTGTGTTCCTCGCAATATAATCGCGGTTTATGTCCCGGGCCAATTTTCACAGGTTGTCCGCCTTTATTCGTGTATTATTATCCCGAAAGTAATATTCCAAAAGACACATTGCTTCGCTAAGCGAATTCTCCCTCGCGAATCGGTTTTTATTTTCATTTAAATTACGTTCATGAATATAAATTTATTTACATTAGGTTTATCGTCTCGGACTTTCCATAACTATCTCCCATTGGTCAATAATCACATCTTTTTTAATACAAGAAATAGCATGAGCATTCACCAAAAAGTATTTTGGGCAAAATGTAATTTAACAAGATATTAAACAATAATTTGCAATGCTGAAAATGGAATTATTTTACGATCACACGTTAACATATCAAATAACAGTACACATTTTTCTCTCTTTTTAAATTATATCAGATAGAAACTTGGTGGAAAAAATAATCAATTATAATTACTCTTTGATTATTTATTCTTAGATTATTTTCCAAGATTTCAAGAGAGGATAGAGTCTTCGCTGTTCTCGACGCGACGATAATAGAATGAAATTCTAATGATCAAACAAGCAGATATTTACGGTCACTTCTTGCGAACGCGAAAACTCCGTTAAGTGTAGGATTACTGACCGTCGGCGTCATTCGCGCTTAACGTTATGATCATGCATGTCGTAATGTACTTTCACGAGTCGGCTGTATTAACGCAAGATACGACTGCACTTGATATCAGGTATCTCCGGCTTTACGCACTTGACGCGTGTGTAATATGTTACGATGGTAGTATTTGTGTTAGTGCACTCTTCACACATATTAGTCCATTACTTTATCCCCGTATATGTTGCATTAGGTATTCGAGAAAGAGACAAACATCTTTCAATGATATTTCAATATCTCAATCCATAAAGACAAATTTGTTAATGATTACTAATAGAATTATCAAGTGTTTTTTTTTAATTTATCGTATATTTTTTAAATGTTTTATTTTATTTATGCTTTAAAGGATGCAATATTTTCCCTCATCCGTGAACAATAAAAAAACTATAAAGAAATAATTTGTTTAATAATAACTACTAATATAAAACAATATAAATCTTAAAATAATCTGTAAATTAAAAAAAAATAAATTTATAAATTCAGTTTACTATTGTTAAAATGTTACATCCATCTATAATCTATTTCGTGTCCTACTCTTGATGGAAAAATAGAAAAATGTTTCTCAACAATTTTGATGTACAGATAAGACACAAAACATTTCATTTAGAAGAATCATCGAAATATATTATCACCATTAGTCGCAATGCATAAATTCGATCGTAATATCGGGCTGCATGAATTAACGTTTATTGATCACGAGCACCGCGGGCATAACTTCCACTATTTTATTGCATATGGAAAAAGCTGAAAATATCTCGCGCAATATCATAAGTCGAAGGAAAGATCGAGCTAAAGAGGAAATGAAGCGCGGCGGCGCGGGGGAAAGAAGGGAAACGCGAATCGAGTAAAGAATGTTTACAACGTATCTCGCGGCAATAATGTAGCGTATGGTATAAGCTCATGCGAGAGATATTTAGTCGGATATGGCGTGGCGCCACGCCACCCAGGGGACCCCCTCATTATTCGCTGCCAGGATGAGCCTTTATTAGCAGTTATCCCGTTCGGTCTCGAATCTATACGTTCACATATCCATAAATTCGCGGTTACGGTGACCGTATCTTATGCAAATGAGACGATTTAATCCGCCGGATATTTCAGGACATTTTTAATAACCCTCCCTCCCCTCTTCTTTTTTCCCTCTCCTGGCGCCCCCCGCCTCTGTTGCCTCCCATCACCCTACGGGGTCCACCGATCGTTTCGTCGTTCCTCGCGAGCGATCAATTAATGACGATTCATCGTCTTCGGCCTCTCAATCGAGGTTGAACCTGCTCTTTTGGTTTTCCTTCGCATCTTAAATTTAAAAAGAAGAAATCTGTATAAATAATGATTTTTAATTAAGTCTCTGTTATTAATTTTCTATATTTCTCTCTGTCTCTCTTTATCATACTTTTATATTTTTTTTATATATTGCATGATCCATATTTGTAAATAAAAAGGTTGATTAATTTTGATGCCTAATTAATAGTAATATATTAAATATTATGTGAAATTGTATTATCTGAAACAATAAGATCTTTACGAGATACAAAACTACAATAATATAATTATTGGCTTACAGAAAATATTCGTTCTTATGTAAGAATATTATTGTGTCATATTTGTTGCTTGAGCTACCCCCGAGTATCCAATTGTAGATTGTATCAGCTTGTTGCAAAGCCCGCTCTAGAATCGTTGTACGCGGCGAATCGGCCAGGGTAGAGAAGCAATTTCGCCCGATGTTTCAACCCGGTAAAGTGCGATAATAAGCCCGCGGGCAGTCGGTGAGAATCTGCAATTCGCTCCACTCAAATTGAATACTCCGTAAGCGGAATCTGGACTCCTCTGCCGTGGATTAACCTAAGATCAGCGATCTGTGATATAAGCTGCGCTTTGCAACCGTTCGTCCACTTGATTCCATTGTCGTCTCATCCTTACAAATTAAATATTTTTCCGATTGAACGAAAGCTCAACATTATTTCTGATGTTATCTCTTTATGTAAACATGAATAGAATGATTATTGATTGCACAATCTCATTCTTGGGCGAATGCTGGCGAGAGCAGTTTTGCGGTCGCGAAACGGACCCTTTTCGTCAACCTTCGGGGCGACAGCTTGAAAAAGGTCACCCAAGCGGTGCGGGCGTGTGGCTTTGACCGAAAATAATAAGTAAGCTTTTGAGCTTTGACCGCGACGTACGCCTGTCGAGAGACAAAAGGCAAAGTAATCGTAGCTTGAAATTATAATATAAACGGCTACCGTAGTCGGACGTTGCGGCCCTCCGTTTTGCCTTCACGGCCCCCATTTTCTCGTCGTCCTACATGATTCGTAGTATAATAAGTAAGTCGCCGCGAGGGTAATTTGCAGTGTTTAAGAGCTCATCCAATTATCCAGGACAGAGCTTGTCTTCGTCGTTATCATTTGTTGACACGAAACGCGACTCTCAGATATCTGTCTAATACCGTGTAAACACAAGAGACAGTTCTATGTGATATTCATGATAATTGACAATAAAAATTTATTTAATATATATTGATGAAACTTTCATTGATTGAAAAATGGTAGAAAATTCTATAAATAGATAAAAAATTTTGTACTAATTTTTAATTGTTTAAAAATGGTACATAAAAATAGTAGATAGAAATTTTATATAAATATTATAAAATAATTGAAAAAAAAAATTTTTTTTGAATTTTTGGAATAGATAAACGCGCGAGACGTGCCGTGAGATTATTTTTAGTCACTCTGTCTCGATCAGCTGGAACACTGAGAAAATGACGATAATACGACGGTTAGGTCGCATCTCATACAACCGTCCGCGCGTACAGAATCATGTTTATCTTGTCGTCGCGCAGCGCGCCGCTGTAATCATCGCCGACGTGAGACGTCTTAACCAGACTCGGTGTCAAAGTAACATATGTAAAATACCTATTTCCACGTACGTGCGCATACGCATTACGTGCAAAGGTGGAGGTATCACGTGCTGCGCGAAAGCTCGTTTGCGTTAGTCCGTGGACAGAGATGAGAAAGAGCGGGGCGAGGAGGAGGATGATGGTTACTCAGGATATTACCTAAGACTGAAAAAATCTAGAACGAAAGCAGAGTGGACAGCCCGAGGGTGGAACAAAGAGTCGACCGGCGCCTTGTTACGTTCTATCTTAAACGAGGAACCCGAAGGCGTCGCTCGACCACGCAATTAATGGCGAATATTATTACGAAACGAAATAAAAATGTTCTTTTTCATATTTTTATATTATGAAATAAATCGAACAAATACGACATTTGGTGAATAACATTTAATTAATATAAAATTTTTTAATTATTTTTCAATATTATTTTATACGAAGAGACATGTTTCAAGATTTTTTTTTATAAAACAATTTTTTAAGCTTAATATTTTTATTACGTTCAATTGCTATTAATTTGATAAAATATAATAATTAATATATCAAAGTGTTAACTATCCGGAATTCGTGCTGGCTTATAATGCTCCATGATTGCCGAAGGGTAGCATCGAAAGTGTACGCGTATCTCGAAATTAGCTACCCTCTGCACGCAGCCGTCCGCGGCGGTGCCCATAAGATAACAGTCCTTTGAAGCTTTGATGCGGAAGGAGTGACCTCTGTTTCCTTTAGCGGGAGGGAAAGGGCCGGTAGCCGAGAAGCGGCGGCGTATTTAGCGCGTGTGGATTTACCTATGTCGGTGTCCCGATACCAGCGGTAGCAGTGAAGAAAGACAGAGAGGGAGAGGAGATGGGGGAGGGGAAGGCAGGAGATAGAGCGGGGAGTTAGAGAGAGGTCTGCACTGAAGCTGGAGCACAAATCAATTAGTGGGAGGCCTCGGGCTCTTTGGGCTGTGGAACCTACCCTTCCGCCGGCAACCCCCGATGTGCGCTCTTCTTCCTCCCTCGCGTCGCCGCGAAGTTAGTCTCTTTCTCTCTCTCTCTCTTTGTCAGCGCTGCTTCTCGGTATCTACCTCCGTCTTCCTCCGTAGCCGTGGTAGCCGCACCGAATACAGATTGCGTTTCAATCTATACGCTAACGAGTGTTTAGTGTTTACCGAACCGCGAGCCGACCGCCTTTGCTTTGGCCACAATTTCCGCGTCTCTATGTACAATAAACGAGGAGACTGCGGCCGCAGTGCAAGTCTCGTTGAAGTGCGGCAGCACCCTGGAATACGTCTTTCGCTAAAGATTAAAGCCATACGGCATAATTTATGATCATCGAGTCATATTACATCTGATTTTAAAGACAAGTTTTTTTAACTCTCGATTTTGCATTTCTAAAGATTAAACAAAGAATGGCACAAATTATTATACTTGCGATAAATATACTTGTGCGAAAAAAAAATGCGCATAAGAACGAGGTTAATAATCGAACAAGTTTTAGGCCGAACGATCAAGATAACAAATGGTATATACCTTATGCTACTCCCGATTTAGCGGCCGTTCGTTTTCCTATCCGAGTGCATCCCGCACGTCGAGCATGTTTTATAAATTTCCGAAAGCGGTGATCGATAACGTACGTCGCAGGAACGCGTATAGGCAGTTAGATGAATGCGCGCCGCTCGCATTTAATTACAGGAGTATTTTATCGGTACAAAGCCATTGGTCGTTCGTCCGTCCATCGGTCGGTCGGTCGGTCCGCACGTCCGGTATTTCGAGCGCAACAACATCGGATACGATTGGCCGGTACGGGGTACGCACAGGCCCGTACATTCAGCGGTCCTCCGAATATTTATGGGGGCCAAAGTCAAATTAGTGGCGTACCGCGTGCACCTTTTGATTAAGTATCTGTTAACTAAAGGTAATACTTAATAAAGTAACGCTGATTTAGTGCGGGGTAGGGAAGCGCGGCGTCGACCCATCGTTCGTTTTCCTATTCAAAATAAAAATGAGATATTTATGGACCCATGGTGGGCCTCGTAAGCGCGAGCGAGCGAGCGAGCGAGCGAGTTCTCGGGTTGCGGCGATACCGCCCGATGGAGTTCGAAGGGTTCCTTTCCTTCGTACGGATGGAATGTGCATGTGTTGTGTACCTGTCGCGCGCAAAGTCCGCGACCGTGTCGAGTGTGGGTCGCCTCTATTTCTTCCTTCTTCGATTTTTCTTCTTTTCGTCTTTTGCATGCGTCTCCTGTAACGATGTCACGATACGATACGTGCGCCGATAATTTGTGCCCGATGCACCTTCCACCGCTATCATTGATAATATTTCGCAGCTCATATTTAACGAGAATTTCTGTTAAAGGGCTCTGAAAATAATTATAGTAACAAGTATTTCGAAAATTCAACAAATTGAAGTAATATTGGAAAATTATATCATAAATTATATGAAACAATTTTGCATAATAAAATTTATATAAGTATCTTAAGGTATATATCTTAGGATCAATTCTTCGAGCTTTAATAAAAAGTAAATATGTGCCGCTATATCGCGAAAGTTTTCTAGAATATTTGATTGCAATTACTTCTATTTATCGGCGCAATTTAAAAATGCAAAATTCAGATAAATCATATCTATTTAAGGCTCTTAATTGCCATTTTTATATCCATTATTAAGTTTTAACTTTTTTGAAGCCGTAAGTTTTATCATATCTATTTAAATTCATTATTTTTTGTCTCTGTTTATTTTTTGCTTATTTACGCTTCGATGTGAAAACTATGATTAAGCTATTGTCATTTACTTTTTATCTAAACCTTCAGTCTTTGACTCTTCGTTTCGACAGTGAAGACTCAATTTGTCGTCATCTCGTGACTTAAAGTATTATCATATCCTTCGTGACATCATTTTCTATCGCGCTTCTTTCCTCCCTCTATTCAGCATTTTTTCGAGTTCACGCGACGCGAAAGTATTCTTGACAAATAAGCCCACCCTGTGCCAGTGATAGGATAAGGAACGAGCGAATAGCTTTGCGAGCAGGCGTCAGAATCAAGATTATGACAAGGCGGCGCGTATAAATTTGAAATTTAAGAGAATTCTACCCTTACCAGGTCGCGGTGACCGGTGTCCTTCGCGTCGAAACGCCGGTTCGACGGTAAATCACAGTGATATGCGGGTTCGCCCAAAATTCCCGGCTAATCTCGAAATCAAACGACCAGAAAGGACATAAAAATGCTTTATCGCTGGTGACCGAAATGCACCGAAACTCCCACCCTGGCTACCCCTCACCTTTTGATCATCCGCTTCGAGATCGTGTATCGTATACAGCATCGTGATGCATCTTTTCGTTACAGAGGGAAGGGGCGTATGTTTGCTATTCTTTTTAAAATTTAGATCACGTCGATTATATGAAACACAATGTTTTATAGCAGTAGAATATCAAGTAAATGTAACTGTCATTTTTTTAATAAAATATTCATCAATGATAATTAAATTAATATTCTAACAATTATTATGCACTTGATGAAATTTATCTTAAAATTAGGAATTTTGTCTCTGTCTTTAAATCTGTTTTGAAATCAAGCTAATATATTGACGATACGTAACAATTTCTATATATCTGCAATTATCATTATTACATATTCACTCAAAAGAAAAGAGGAGAAAGGTGAAATTCGTTGAATATATCTTTGAAGCGCGAAAAAATAAGATAGAATAGACGTTACGCAGTATAAGCTGGGTACTGAAGATGGGTTTGTGTATCGAGTGGATCCTCTGTCTTGATATAGACCACCATGGGTGTGCTGGATCCAACCAGTAGATTTTAAATCGTCTTCGCACCGGGAGGGCGACCGATACCCTCGGTACTGCTTAAAATATCCACGACCTAAGATATCCCGATCGATCGTATACGCTACATTATATTCTATTGCGTACAGAATCGATATCGTCTTTAAATCATTTTAAAAAATACAAATAGCATGTTACTAATTGGACTTCTCCAAGAAACACAATCTTCTCATGAGAAGCAATTAAAAAGTAGACAAATAATGAAGTAATCAAGAGATTCATCAAATTATTTATTAATTATCTATTAATTTAAATGCTAATCATATGTTATTGTAATTATTAATACTTATATCATAAAACAAACTATTAATGAAAAAAAAAAAGATAATGAAACAGAAAAAGAATTTTACATATACGTATTTAATACAAATAAACTTTATGTATCAGATTATAGTAGCGCCTACAGCTACGGGTTTTTCACATGGCCTGCGCTTAAGGTGTATCTGACATTTAATGCACCTGCTTGTTTCGCGTCGATATTCGCACATTCAATGCACGTCCGGCTGGAGGAAGTAATTTGATCATCGTATAGATACGGGTACGCGAGTCGGGTGTCGAAAAAAATTATGACACTTTACGATCGGGCTCAATTTCTCGAAATAAGATTCCTCTTCGGCGCGTTATCCCGTCGCGCTGCACGATCGAAACCCGAATTCGACGATGGACTTTGAAAGCTGGGCTTCGACGGAGGATACCTGGATCAGGTGGCGTTCAGGAATGCGAAAGGCTTTGACATGAAATATAAGGTAGTAGCGATCCGGATTCACTGACATCCCGGCAGAACAGGACTAAGCAACCTAAATCCTCATCGTCCTTCTCCGTTTCGAGAATACATTCCGCCGATCGTTAACAATCTTCTTTAATTGTTAAAATTAGTTTTAAATATCGTCATAAACATAGAAAAATTTTAAAACAGAAATTTGCTATGTTATAAAAATTCGAATGAAATTATGACGCAAATCTGCGATATCCATTAATTAAAGCTTAGTATTACGCTAAAAAGATGCTGATTAAATTAGTAATGTATTTTGCCTAATTAACATGGAAATTATTATAATTAAATAAGTACAATATCAATGTCATTAAGACCTTCTCGATATAATAACTGCATCTTTTTGCCACGGAAATATCAAATGCCAGAAATGCTACGAATATTCAGTTATTTTGATTTTTGGTATGATATAATTTTGTGATAATTTATATAAATGTTTGTCTTATACAGTAAAATTATTTTTAAACAGCATGTTGAATGCAAAAAATATAGGGATTGGATATTCCCCCGAGACGGACAGGCCCGCGCGCGGAAAGCTTTTCATTCGTGAAAAATGCGAAATTGCAGAAGCGGTATCGAACAGGTCCGTTCCGTCGTGCCGTGAATCGAAAAATTACTTTTCATTGCCTGATGTAATCACGGATTCAGATATCGCACTTATTACCGGCACGACCGGTGGATGGGTTCACGAGGGCGTAACTGGAAAGGGTAAACGGGGAAGGTCGCACAGAAAAGCGCGCGGCAGCAACAAATTGAGGTTTCGAGGAGAAAAAAAAAAGCACTCACCGTCATTCCACTAAAGGGAAACCCATTGATTTCCCTCATTCAGCGCGGCGCGATAATTAAATGCATTTTATACAGTTCTTCGGCGCGGCCCGGCATAACGTCGAGTAATTAATAGACATTTAAACTTTTTAATAACGAACGCTTTTATGAGCGCAGCAACCGGGTTTCCTCGTAATTATGGTCGGTGAATGGATCTGTTGCATTTGACTTTTAATGCCAGCGGATCAAGTGGTCGCGCGCGACGCATTTCGCGACACTTATCAACGCGCGCTAATGACGAGGCAAATTTTCGTAGCACGAGTCCCTCGGGGCATACTTTTTTTTCTAACACGTGTGCACCGTTAAGAAAACAAAGGAATGAGTCAGAAACGCGCGATATCCTTATATAACCATCGGCTCTAATGATGTATCCTTAAATAAATATAGCTTCAGAATGACTAAACGCGGAAGTAATTATCAAATGGCGATTAAACATACTTCAGTATGAATAGCATATTGCAGTATTTAATTACTTTTCCAGAAATTTACGTATAAACTATTTTATTTGGCAATATTTAATACCTATATAAAAAATGATCAAAGTTTTCTTTTATTTCTTTACAAAATATTTTAATTTTTATTTATGGAAAAAATTGAGTTAATAAAAGTTGACCTCTTTAAACCACTTCGAATACAAAGCTTATTATTTTTTTTTTAAATTTTTAAGAAAAAATTAATAAAATAATATAGAATAAAAAATTTAAAGGAGGGTAATCTTTTTTAGACTCTATAACCATCTCGGGATAATTCAAAGTTTTCCAGTCATCGAATCTGCGCGTCCACGGCGGATTCTTGTATCAACATAACAGTGCGTGTACATAGCGTGCACTCACACGCGCGACCAATAACATATATCTCGAGTGTGCACCGTCCAAGAAGCAGAAACTCCAGAAGTGTCACCGAGAGCGAACTTAGGTCGCTCGACCTGGGGGTTCGAGAACGATACCGCTTACACATTGTTGACCCGCGGCTGATATATCGTCTTCTCCATAAGGCAAGAGGTTCTCAGTCCCTTCTATCGAGCCATCGATGCCATATATCTTGATTCGAAATCGAAAGGCAGGATCTTGGAAGTCGTGATATGAATAAGGCGTGAAATCTCTCCGCGTCGTGTCCGATAATTTTTAATCTTAGGTATCAAATCGATTTTTCGGAATTGAGTTTATGTTTATTTTCCTATTTATAAATGTTCCAAAGAAAATAAAATAATTTTTAATTTAATAGCAGTATTAATACTCATACGTATTCCTTATTACATTTACATTATTGAGAAAAGTATATAATCAATATAATGATGATATATTATTAATATTATATATATATATATATATATATATATATATATGCTTAATATAACTTTATTATCATAATATTTTCATTAAAAAGAGAGAGTGACTTACATATAATATTTTTTACAAAATACAAATGCAAAAGTTCAAAGTAACATTATTATATACTGTAACATTATTATATAACTTAACATACTTCATATAATTAATCAAGAGTATTTATTAATTGTTGCTATAATCAATAACTTAATAATCTATGTAATTAATTTAAAAAAATTGCATAACAATGTAGGAAATCTTCAAATCTATGTCTCGGAAACGCTCAGCTGCTGGCAAATGGCAGCTTTGCAGGCACACAAGCTCCCCTGGCGAGAATACGCGGGGAAAGTTGCTCGCAATTGGCTGATCATTAAATTGAGAACCAATATTGGCAAGGTTCTGCCGCGTAGCTGCCAAGAACATAAACATACGAGACTCGTATACCCGGTCGGAGGATTCACCGATGGTACATGCAAACGTATATGGGTGTATTATATATATATACATACACAGCGGACCGCACGCGTGTAAGAGCGGGAACGTGGCCGTGCGCGCGGTGCAAAGCACTAATTTGTAACCAAGTTGTCGCCCTGGTTTGACACTGCAGTAAATACGAGGGTGATAGCGTTGTATATCACTGGTCTCCACCAACACTACCGTCGTAGCACAACGCCGAATACTGCATGGTCGTAAGATTCGCATGGGCGACACACCAATCAGGTTGTTGTATCGTCCATCCTTCGTCATTCGCAAGTATTTTTTATTATTTTTATTATTTTATCATTTTTTGACATACCCATAGATCGGACAACTATCATTTACGCTCAAGCGCGCAATTAAATTTAAGAAAATTATTTAGTTTATTTTAATAAATTTGGTATATTTCGAAACAATGACAGCACTTAGAGAATTAAAAACAATAGAATAAATTTTATATCTATTTGATAGTTATTTGCTTTTTCTTATACTAGACCACTATAAACGCGCTACTCGCGCGCCATTTATTGCATGTGCATATAATTACTTACATATTAACTCTAGTTTTCCATTTTTTCAAAATAAATTAAATAAAAACTATGAAATAAAATTACATATCCACTTAATATTTAAACTATCAAATGTGTCGCTCAGTTATGACAAGCTTTTATTGATATAAAGTAATGTTCAATGCATCGTCGAGATAACCAATCAGCATCGCGAAAAAAGAGGTAACGATATTGCCAATATCGATTTAATAAACTCCGTGATATATTAATTGATAATTTAATAATTGATTTATAATTTAAAATACATGTATTTCATATTCCGTTCGTATATGTATACGTTATAGTATGGAAAATATTTCGGCAACGAATAATCAAAACATAACATGGTATACGGCCTTGACGACGTAAACATTAGCGCGCTATTGTTAACGTCTTACGACTTCTTATCATTCGTACAGCGACGCTCGAACAATAAAGTAGTCGACTCGTAGTATGATTCTCGCGTGTAACGGGGTTCAATCGTGCCGAAGTTTGAAAGTGCGGGAATGTCGTTAATTAATTAAAAAAAATCGTTTATTAAAGTATCGCGCGTACAAGTGCGGAAATATCTTTTAATAAAAGTGCGGGAGTGCCGTTTAAAGTATCGCGCGTGTGAATCAACCTGAGAGGAGGAGGAGGCCTAGGAGAGGCGTCCTGCACCGGCGGAGCAACCCATGGGTGAGTATTATTATTTTTATATTAATTATTATAAATCCCGTACATGCATTAATTCGATTTGATCATTGTTTGAATAGTTTAAACAAGAGAGACTCATACTATAAAAGTTTTTATTAAAAAAAAATAGTTTTTTTTTTTAAATTTATAAAATTACTTCATATTCATATACCTTCTTATTATTATACGCATCGGATATAAAATTCGATGCGTACAATAATACTTTTTTGAAATATTAATTATTTTAAACGTTGTTTTAATTTGGATTTTATATTTGTGTGTTGCAGACAACGTAGCCTCAAGACCAAATCTCCGCTGTTGCGCATCAGTGCCGGTGAGTGATAAATTTTATTTTATTTTGAGGTGACGGATTCGCAGATATTGTAGACAAATGTAGATTGTAGATTGTAAACAAATCCGTTGCCTCAAAATGGATGAGCTAGAATAAATGCAATCAAATAATTTTTAATAGACTTTTTAAATATACATTAAAAGACATTAGAAATATAATATAAATTAAAACAAAAAATTGAAAAAAATATAAAATATTTTTCTCAATAAAAATTTTCTTTAATTTATTTAATAGAAGACGCTAATAACTTTATTTCTTATATAAAATATTTATAATTATTGTGATGTTATGCCAATTTTGTCATAATTTTTAGCCCATCCATTTATTTATTATCATAGCAATGAAAGCTTAGCCAGTTTGTCATGCATCGTTTTAATATAATTTTACTATAGTCAATCTAATGCCAAGTTATCAATCAAATTTGACTTTCAGTCAAATTATTCATATATTAAATTTTGCAATTTATTGAAACGATGTATGACAAACTGTCATAAACGAGCATAAAATTATGTTCGTGTACCCCGGCGACAATAATTAGCCGGCAACGGAAGGAATTTTTTTCCTTCATTGACCTCTGATAAGGGGTCAAAGCTACATCTCTGGCTAGATGTAGCCAGAATGAATATGGCCAGGATCAACGAAAGGTAAGTCCAACTGGCCCAACGGAAGCAGCCTGCAGTGCATTATATTAGGGCATTCTATTAGGACACGCGAGTAGGGCACGCGGTTAGGGCATGCATCTCTTATAAAATACATGTAATATTATATGAAATTAATTATATGTAATATAATAGTTATATGTATATATAATAATATGTATTACCTGTTTTTTTCAAAATCAATTAAATAAAAATTATGAATATATATTTAATATTTGATTTGTCAAATACGCCATGACAGGCTTTTATTGATATGAAGTATTGTACAACATAGTATTGAAATAATCAATCAACATTGAGGAAAAGAAGCAACGATACTTGTGACTATCGATTTTACATGTATTTTTTAAGAGTGGATTTGAAATCTCCTCTTGCTCTCGTGTACTTAATTTAATAATAATTCGTAAAAGAATTCCACGGATTTTTCTGTATTTTTTTCAGTTATTGGGAAAATTAATAGAGATTTAAATCGTAATAAATGCAGGTTCAAATTGGCTTTAAATATTAATTGATAAATTAATCATATAGTTTTTTATATGAAACAAATGTAATAAACAAAAATTTTCAAAAGAAAATAAAGTCTCGCTTATAATAAAAACTTTCTTTAAAAACTAATCTTTAAAAATGAAAAAATATTATTTACCTTGCAGATTTTATTGTTTTATCTTATAAATTTTATTGATAACTTCTAGTTTAATTTGCAGATAAAACTACTATAAAAATACGGAAAATCGACATATCGCAGTCTCACTTGCTGAATAATCACACACGTTTATAATCTCTCTTGCTATAAAAGCAAGCGTCGATAATACGCCGGCAATAATGTCAGTTCGGCCTTTAACTTTAGTGCAATGATCTCTCGTATCGAAAACTTTCGGAATGCCATAACTGACAAGAAGAATTCTCCGACCGAGCGAATTAACCATTCGCTCCAGGCTCGTGTATCACCGTCGACACGACCGAGATAGCGAGTCTCTTCGAAAGTCAGCAATTTAACGTTCGCGATCGTTAATCGCGCGTAGGTATGGCGCGTCAATTGCCTCGTATAAATATATCCAATCGCTGATTCGATCTCTCGTATATGGCTCGTAACATTGAATCGATCCGCTTAATACATGATGCGTCTCGTTTATCTCTCATATAATTATTTTCTCGAATCTCGTATGCGCCATATGACTTTATCATATCGCAGTTATCGTGAGAAAATAAAAAATAAATGTATATAGGTATACGTTTGATATAATCATTTTTTCCGATAAAGTATTATAATTTCTTGCAAGTGCAAAAAAAAATTATATACACAAGCAGGATTTATACAAATATTTAAAGTACTGCGGCAAGAAAATTGTGCTCACGATCGAGTAATAAAGAAAAATTTCTTAGAAATACACAAGGAGAGAAAGAGAGAAGGATTGCGAGAGACAGCATTATGTATCGCGCCGAGGAACTCTCCTTGAAGAGTCGTGTAATTGATTTTCGGGGTAGATTTAAGACGCGGGTCGGGGAATGTATCAGAAAAGCTGCGGGCGGATCGTGAGCCACGCTCTCGTTGCCTCTCCCTCGCCGATTAAAAATGTATCCGACAATAGAGGCTTTACGTCAAACGTCCGAGGCAGGAGTTTTCCTCATTCGCTTTCCTCGGTCACGAGGAACGAGCGAGGCGAGCGGTTAGTAACCGGGTTCGACGAGGAGGAGCACGGGATTCGCGGGGAGAGGAAGTTAGGTGGATAGAAATTCGTTATTAAAATTAATTATTCAGATCGGTAAAATGGCGATATAAGGCGCACCGACGGTGGCGGCCGTTTCGACGAAATGAATCGTAAATTGGACCTGGTGCAGATCCAACCCCCGTAAGCGCATCTCCCCCCATCCCTTCTTCCTATTAAACCCACCCTCACCATGGGAGCCTAGCCCTAACCCTTTGCTTTTACTTATTAACCACTCTGATTTATACGCGATTGTGCGTGAGCAAACTTTTTTCATTTTGTCCTTCCTTTTTTCTGCCTTTAAGTGTTCAGCATCTTACATTACTTATTCTTTAACGTTTATTTCATCGGCTTATCAATATACTTGATAGCGATGGAAATAAGCCTATTCGAAGTAAAATATAATTTGCCAATTTCGGAACTTTGTCGTCAAGTATCAAATTCGTTAAGATATATCAAAACTTTAAATTTATTAAACTTTCGGAGCGATTCGGAAGTCTCTCGCGAATCTGCCCGATTGAAAATCCAAAGAATGTCTTGGTCTTGGATCTTTAATGCTCCTTATCTTCTCTTACTTCACAGCGGTTCTCAGCTACGCTGCTGTAGCTTCCGCGTGAGCGGCTTCTGATTAACTCGTACAATCCCTCCTCACTTCTCCGACTCCCGCGAATCTCTGATTTGCATGAGCAAGGAATTCCTTCGGTTTAAACCCCCGAAGCTCCCTCTGTCTACCTCTATCTATCTTCCTCCGTTTCTCATACCATGTACATCCTCGCATCCTCGTTGGATCCTCTCGCAGCCGCTCCTCACGATCCTTCTCCACGCTCCTGGATACGAGCTCCGACTCCGCTCGTTCAGCCACCGGCGATTCGGGCAAGCCCTATCGAGAGCGCATTTTAATGCGAGTCTAATTTTCGATTTAATTTCGGTAAAAATGATCCGGGCTCTTGGCCGATCCCGCGGCGGGAGAAGGCGGAGGAGACCGATTCGCCCCGCTTCAACCCTGCCGAGTAGCCCCCGCTCCCGTCCTTTCCCTTTACCCTCCTCAACCATCCTCTCTCCGTCTCTCTCTTTTTCTTCGTCTCTTTTCGTTGCCGACGAAAGTTCTCCCCGCAAAAACCCATTTGCATAACGTTTCCGTCGCCTTCCCGGGATGAAAACGAGCGGATGCCCTACGGCTGTGTGTGCATATACATACCTGTATCTTTAGATGTACGCAGGTAGCCATCAAGATGTGTGCGCAACCGTATATAATAAGTGACGCGACTGTTGCTCCGATGCAATGAAACAGATAGTCTACGTGGAATGTCATGGGCATCTCATGGGCGCAATACGCATATTTTAATTGTACGATTTATTATTATTTACTTTCTATTATTATTCTCTTGTAAAAGAGAAACGTACTCTTCCTATAATTTAAACATTCATAAACAGGACGATGCGTATATATATATCTCATTATTGCACGCTAATATTAAACCGCATTATATATAAGCGTAATTATGAGAATAATTAATAAATTTTCTTATTTGCGTGAATAAATTAAAATAGCGGTTAACGTGGGTGGCCTTGCTTCAGCAATGAGAGTGCGTCTTAGTTAAGACGGTTATTTTCAGATTAAGATTTGTTCTTAATGCAAATGAAGATATGGACGAGTAAATACTGCTTTAGTGGAGAACCGCTGTCTAGATGAGGGAAGAAAGAATGGACTTAAAACACAGGGAGAGAAAGCGAATAAAATTTTATATCTTATATAAAAGACGGAAGGGTTACGCGTCGAGCACGGCGCAATTTGTAGCCAATATTATTTTATCGTGGTACATTTTTTAATTACTTCGCTCCAACGTGCTCAACCCTTCTTCGCCGTCGACTCGGTAGTCCGGTGTCTTATTAAACAATGGCGGATGGCATCCAAATACCTTGGAGAATCGTATTTTACACTTTTCACATAGTCATATCTTACTTTTCCCACTTTATACGACAACTTCGTCTCATTGCGAATAAATCTTCATTTATTCAATTAACTTTTATTTAGTTTACCACAAAAGTGAGATGAGGATCCCTGCAATTTAGAATATATTCATGTAAGTTTTTCAAATTAAAAATATGAATTTTTCTTTTGAGATACAGTTTATTAGAAAATTTTAAAGATTAAAAATAGCTTACTTGCAAAATCAAATGTTGAGAAAAAAGATTAATCGCAAAAATAATGACTGAGAATAATTAAAATTAACACATGAGAAAAGAAAAAGAAGAACAAAAAAAAAACTGACATGCCATTTCAAAACCTCAGGATAAGATTTCGGTTCAACTGTGAGACAAATAATATATTAATTTTATATTTTGTTAAATGATAAAACTGTTTTTCTATCGTGCTCTATTCAATCTTTTCACTTAGTTAATATTTCATCCTCTCATTTCACTGTTTCATTTTTTCGCTTTATTAGCTCCTGCGAATTACCGCAGGCTAAAGAAATCAAGAAAAAGCGAAATAGCGGTGAGAGCCGCCAGTGCCAGGATGTGCGCGTCGAAGCGAACCGATGAAATTCAGACGAGGGATAATTTTTTAACGTTATTACCCGTCGGGATACGTTACGAATCGGTTCCCCGTCGCCCTGTCGACGCCTTCGCCTCTGTAGCCACCCACCCTTCGTTGATTGGCAATTTCGCGTCTTGAATTTTTATCCAGCTCAACGGCATGAAGGGGGATGGGGGAGAGGTTCCGCGCGCCACAACCCCTTCGTTTTTAAATTATCCGCGAGATTAATCAAGGCGTCATTTTTCACGTCCAATTTGCAATAGAAGAGGAGCGCAGCGGAGGGACGAGGGACGGCGCGAGAGAGTCGCCACACAGAAAAGCAAACCTTATTCTTAATTGATATATTCTGAATTAATTAATCCTTCCGCTGGGACGGTCCAGCGGCGGCCAGCGAGTGCAACTGGATAAAAGGGGGATGACTGGTCGGATCCCCTTTACTTAATTAGTGCCAGTCGTAAATTTCTTTCATTGGACACTTTTTTCTTCGATTATTAGCGCATACATCTTCCCGGCAACCCCTTATTGGCTTGGCAACCCTTCCCGTTGCGGATGGCCGACATCTGCCTACCGACGTTAAGGATATCGAAAGCAGTCGAAAGACTCGAAAACTGTGTTGTAACAAAAAATATATACACGTACCACTGTATCATACATTTTTTTGTCAAAAATTTAGCGAATAAGTGTGTACGATATAAAAATAATAATCAAAATATAAAAAATAATAAAAAATTAAAAATTAAACAAAATAATCTACTTAATAAATCAAAATTAATGTAAGTAATGTGAGTAAATCACATTTTTCGTCGTACCTTTTATCAAAAATGAATTGTGCAATTATTGTAAGATAACAACATGTCTCTCGGCTATAAATGTATCACATGATCTTAACACGATTACGTGTACGTGATAAAAAGAGTGACTTTCGAACAGTATCCCGTGGGAAGCCATGCCTTTCGCGGTGTTAGGGACAAAAGGAAGCAAATGGATGTGAAAAAAGAAAACAGCCTCGCGGGATGACGGCAAGAGAGAAAGGACAAAATCGAATAGAAGAGAGAGCGGCGATCGACCGATGAGGAGGGAACGGGAAACATCGGCAGGAAGCCGATGTAAAAAGCTTGGCGACGAACGCGGTTACCGTAGCCACCGAGGAGAGGTCTTTGTCGGCAATCTTGCTAATTAGTTTAGTAACTTATCGACTCTTCTCCTCACTTCTATGAAATCGCGCACAACCAGCGATGAAACTTAACATTGACGTTACTACATGGTCGACATATAGTTCAGACGAACTCTTGAAATTATCCGATTCCCCTGCGATGAATTAGAAGAAAAAGAGGATAAAGAACGTATTAGAAAACGAAAAGAGAATGACCGGAATATGAAATATAAGCTGGACAAAATTTTGCAAAAACTAATAGATAATAAAATACAAATACAGCTTCTACTACTCTTACGCAATCAAGAAAGATCACTCTTGTGCTGATTCTATTGACACAAGTCTAAAATCACGGAATTATATTAATTAATTTGCAATTATTTATATCAAGAATATATTATATTATTAGAGAATCGCAAATTAATATTTCTATAAATGCAATTCTGTCTGTATAAACAATTATTATTAAAATTGCTATTAGCAAATCTAGAAAAAAACGTTTTTGGCGATTTTTGGGAAGATAACAATCGACTCCAAAGACGCTGCATATCGCTATGTTCTTCTGAAACATGTACTGCTAATAGAAGACGAAAGCTACTTTCCAAATAACTGGTGGAATCCAGAAGATGGCAAGTGCCGCGTCACAGAAGCTGTGTTAATTGTCCTTATTGCCCTGTCTGCCTTTGACATATTAATGTATAGGCGGAGGCGTCGGCGATACTCGTCGACACGGTGGATAAACCGGAAACGACAAATGCACGCGACACACACACACACATACATCGACATATCATATCGGAAACGGCGATGCGGCGCTACTTGTTGTGAGCATCTATTTCACAATGTTTCCAAGCCTTTAGGCAAAGTCTCTCTCCCTGACATTCGATACATCGTCAGTGATCCTCAATATACATTACTATTTATCAATATATATATATATATATATATATATTTCTTACAAGAAAACTACACAACAATAATATGCGCAGTAAAGTATCTATTTTATATTGTCAACGGTTATACAAGATAATAAATGAATAATTGAAAAGCTAATATTAATCAATATATATTAATATTTTAATTAGTTTTGTTCAATAGCATATGAATTATTAAGAGTGTCAAAAAACATGTCAAATAAAATTTCAAAGATTAATGACATAAGGCCATTATATTATCATCTAAGGACTTTTGAAACGAGTGAAGTCAATATAATTGTCAAAAGACAAAGCAAATTTAATAATTGAAAGTCGTCATATCGAGCTTTTGAGACGGACCGATGAGAACCACTCCGGATCCGGTAACGAACGGGAAGTAGCGTCGGTGCGTTGACAATAGTAATTATTGTTGATGCTGAAATTTCAATTTTGCAATTGATGCAACGTCTGGAAAGCATCGGTGCGCCTGTGTGTACAAGGACGCGGTCTCGTATAAAGCCTGCGCGTGTACGTGTGTACACACACACACACACACGTGACCACAGAGAGGCAAGCGGTAGACTGCGGAGACGCGAGCCAGCCAGAAACCATCATAAAGGTTCGGTTCTCCCTTTGATACGCGTACGGTAACGTATTTAGTTAGACATATCATTCGGTTTCCATCTATTGTACTCCCGGCGAACAAACTTCCTATTTGTTTGAACGTTGTAGCCCACACACACCCTTCCACCCTTCCGATTTTACCGCCCGCGTCCCACGTGGCCAAGGAATGAGGCGTGCGTGCCACCTATCAAGGAATAAGCTCGCTATTGTAATTAACTGCAAATGACGTTTTGCCTCGCGGTGAAGTTGCAAACGAAAATTGGTCCTTTTGCTCGGATTCACTCACAAGTAATAATCAAGATTGCCCGTCTGGGGTGTTCTCATTATTTTATCTGATTTTCGATTTACTTTCTGCAAAGTATACAAGCAGATTCAATTAAGTACTTGTATTTCTATACATGTTTAAAATATTTTGACAAAATTGACTTCTAATAAGACTATCAATTAATTTGACTTTATTGAAAAAATTATATTAAAATTCTATCAGTTTTAGTTGACTAAAGTTTTATCTTCTAACTTAGTCAGACTTGATGCTTGAGTCTGGTCAATTCTTGAAGCGGTCAGACTTCTTGCTCACCTTTACTCGATCTGCGGAATCGGGGGGCACTTAAGTTTACTTAATTATTGCGTAAACAATTAAGAAGGACTCGGTCGCATCGGACATCTAAGTGATGGTTAAGTCCGAGGGATTCCCGAGACGGTTTTATATATATCAGCGGGGTTCTTAATAGCAAAGACGACCCGCCTAACGACCAACAGCGGCATACCGAGTCCTTCGGACTTGCAGGCTACGTGCCTCAATAGATTCATCGAATACTATCGAAGGAATTTCGCAAACAATCCCGACCAATCGACATACGATCTTGGGAACCACTCGACGGGCCGCCTCTCAAAAAGCACACAGTAGTATCGCTTAGTTATATACTTGATTATATCGGTTCACCAATTATATCTGATGATCGAAATGATAATGATACCAGTGCAGTTATTCCATAACTTTTAATATTATAATTATATAAATAATATAATATTCTGTAATCTTAAATTACGGAAGAGATCTATTAGAATTTTATCATATGATTATTATTCGTCTAATTTATTAAGTCAAATTTATATTAATCAAAATTTGTTTAATCTTCATACTTACACGTTTTTAATGATCAAAGATTTTATAAAATTAAAAAAAAAATCTGAGTGTGTATATATTTTAAAAGATGCATGTATACACTTATACTAATTTTTATTAATCTTTTAATCTATATTTTATTTTCGTCTATATTTTATTATGTCAATCTTTACATTCTCCGAACGGCTCGTTTTATTTGCTGCGATTTGGTGTCGAATCGTTAATATGAATACAATCCTCGGATCGACTAAATCGAAGAATCGAATGCGATGCCCTTGCGAATAGTGACCGGTGTGAGAAACGCGTCGGACGGTCTTAAATCAAGGAGGCCCTAATTTCAGCAAGAAATCGTCGCGGGGCGTTGTTCCCAGGATCAGCTGGCCGGCTGACGGCATTTCTCAGACATACCCATCGTACCTCATCGACCGGTTTCGACTGCTAACAAGATAGACTCTTTCCTGATGTTTTCTGGTAAATCTCAATACATACCTCGATTTGTCACAATTTCGTGAACTTTCGTGCCGCAATTGACAATTTATGACGATTAATATTCGAATGGACGATTGGAAATCTATGCAAATTCTGACATAGAAAGGTTATTTTATATGATATTTATCATAATTAGCTTAATTTATTTAGCAATATTTATTATGAATCTTTGCCAATCTTTTAAAATATAAATTAATAATATATTGAGCGAGAAACAAGACGGATAATTCTCAAAGGAGTATTTTTTTAAAGAATCAAAGAACCGATTTAAAGAAATTACACATATGCTCCGGATCTCAAGCATATGGTATGTGCCTCGTTGGGGACATACTTAGCGCAATTTAATGGCATTAAAGAAAAGTCGAGATTCAAGGACACAGATGCGGCTCAATCAATGCCGCATACTCGGAACCGCACGCTCGACCTAGCCAAGGACGCGGCCAACAGTCGCCTGCATTCTACATATTCTTGTCTTTTCTCTTGGTATAATGCAGGTGATCCCCTCTGCTCAGGTGAGTGCGACTTAGGAAGGGTAACACCGAACCGACGACATTTTCTGAATGTACGCGGTGACACTCCCGGCTGTCAAGCTTTCCTGGAACTCGGAATACGCGAACACGAGCGGAAAAGTTGATCGTAAAATCCAGTAGCGTGGAAAAGGAAAGAACGCTGAATTGTGTGTGCAATATCAAAACTTTTGTAATGTTTCTATCGTTTCTTTAGAATTTTGCAATTTTTTCATACATCTAAGAAAGAAACGAAACTTTTTTTACAATATTAGAAAACTTACCGTTAGACCGTTTATATTGTACTAAATTATCACAAATATTCAAAATTATTAAAAAAAAAAAAAAACAGAAATATATTTATTTATTAATTCTCTCTTTTTCTTCTTCAAAGATTTAATTATTTTAATTTCACTTGTGCTCTATATTGATCAAGACGAGAATCAAGACCATTTCGCCAATTTCTCGCAAAGATATCGTGTGCACAGTATAAGCGCGGAAATCAAACCCACTCTACGCTATTCGTGCCGAATGTTCGCGGAATCCGTTTTCCTGACGGATTAATCCGCTCTTCGGGCGCGATCCATTTGAGAGTATCCTCGCGGCGTAACTAGGACGCGGCTTAAACCCTTCTTTCTGTTTCCCCCATTCGAGCCATTGTCGCAAAGCTAAGCACAGATTTATTATCGCGTTGAAACCTACCCCCTTCTCTCTCTTCTCTCGTCGTCGTAGCTACCACCCTTCACTCCGTTTCTTCCTCTTCCAGCAGCACTCCGTGCTAACCGGTCTTAGTCTCGTAAGAGAAATACATTCATCGAGTATTCTATTAAGAATCTGCACTCCTGCGGATGAACGAGCGAAATAAGGTTCTTCCAACGTCTCCTGTTTCCTTTTCTCTCCCTTTCCTATCCTTTTTCGTTCGTTCATATCCTCGCCTTGGCCGCCCAATTCTCTCCTTTCTCGTTCTTCTTCCATTAGTCGAATGATTTCAATTCCTTGCTTCTTACGATGTCTTACATCGTTTAGATCATCTGGTCGAAAAAGCCAGATTACTTCCTTTTGCGATAGAAATTTCTGCGTCGAGTAATGCTGAGATTTATCAGATAGTTTCTTTGCTTTACGTATATATATATTTTCTTCAATGATATGAGGTTTTGTGCGATAGAATAAAGAAAATTCGATAAATAAGAAAAGGTAATTAACCATGTACCTTCATCATATGTACGGCATCTGCGATATTATCGGACATCAGATCGCAATAAATCAACGATATTATCGGCAACGTTCAATCGAGCTGCGAGCGTCGCAAATCACGTGTATATCTCGATCGTTATGAGGACTACGTGGCAAAAAATTAATTACTCTCGACTTTTACCGATCACGTCGTCGTCGCGCGCTCGTCATTAATCTCGAAGAAAATCCCGAATTCAGCCGCGTCAGCGTGCCAAACTCGCGTCGAACACCCGGTGCACGCTACCGGATAATGATACGAGACGTGTAGCACGCGCTGCAACATATCATCTAGAGAGCGTCTCGTGCAGAAGAGTTTCTCGTCTCTTTCTCTTTATACTCGTCTCATTCTCTCTCTCTCTCTCTCTCTCTCTCTCTCTCTCTCTGTCTTCTCTCTTTTCGTTCTTCGATCCCGAAAGTGTACAAGTTGCAGCTGTTCGCCATGCTTCGATTCAAATTAGTTGAGAAAATGATAATTAGCTCATTTCAATAATGATTGACAGACTGCCGCTGCGTTGCGCTAGCCGTAACGCATCTGTCATGGACGTCAAGATGTTCTCCATCGATGATCATCACGCTGCCAAGGTCTTTACGCGATAATAAAACAATGTTTATTTCATATTCGAATATCATTGACGAGGAATGGCTATTTCATTTTTTTCTCTCTGTGTTCGCATGTAGCATCATTTTCAATGCTCAGACGTACGTCCGAGTCTAAGCTTCCTGTCTTAGCGACCATGTAATCGAGACACGTTGCATCTTCTCGCGTTGCATCTTCTCGTGTCCTTTCTAATACCGTTTTCGCATAACGACCGCGTGCGCTATCCACCCGCAATTATTGCAGTTTACGCGGGCACGAAAGGCGCGGCAATAAAATCCTCTGTGCGAATTGAGAGCGAGCAGAAGGATGAAGAAGGTGGATGGTGCGGAGAAGAGTAGCCGGAGGCGAAGATGACGGTGTGGAAGAAAGAAATCGCATACGATGTTCTTGAGAACGGCTCGACTCGGTTCGCCTCACCTAGCGCCTTCTTCTTGCTCGTGTTTTTCTCTCTTCCGCGGGGCCGGCCAGGCAAATTGCACCAGCCGCGTAGAGAAAGAGAGAGAGAGAGAAAAAGTGAGATGCCTGAAATTGAATATTACCCGCGCCGAACGACTGCGAGCACTGAAGAGGTAAGAGTGACAACGAAGAGGTCGAAAGATCTTTTATGTACTTCTGATGACTATGGTAGATGATAGCCGGCTCTAGACACGCGACGAGTAATTGGTTGACGATCCCAATCTATTCCGCGCTCTGAATATATCTCAAGAAAAATGCACCGAGGTACAAAAAAATAAAGTGTGCAAATAATGCGAAATGGAGATAATTGATACTGCTCTAATTTCATATAGAATAACTAGATATATTACTTTTCAAGTAATATTTTAATTATAAGACAAAGAAACTTTCTTTTTGTAAAAAAAAAAAAAATATATAATACATCCGTTTTCATATATTATAATTCTTATCATAATTATAGATTTTTATTACTTTATCTCTAATGTATGATTTTAGAATTATTTTATTTGACTGTGTAAATCTAACGCTAACGCGAGCAAATAAGTATAAAGAGAGCACGAGATCTAGATAGTTATTTTGATAAACAAAGTTCTAAAGCACAGGCCCCATAAGTTGCTCACGTGTCATCGTAGTCATACTAACCGACGAAGGTTTCTTCTTGTAATAGCCACGATATATTACGAAAGTTTCGTTAGCTATAGCTTGACGTCTTTATAAGAGCCAAACTGTTTCGAGCCCTTGGGCCCCCGCCATCATTGCTACCACTCACGAGTCATACTTAATAACAATGTTGCACGTAGTGCACCATCGCTTTCGGTATCTAATCATATGTTACGTATACCGAGTATACCGATATTCAGAAAAGTGATGCAATGAAGTAATTGTTTCTGCTGTTAATCTTCAAAATTCTTATAGTTGTGAGAACAAAAATTATTCGAGTAATTAATAACCAAAATTGTTGAAACACGACAATTGTCACGCAACACAGATTGCGGACTAATATTGCGCATCTAATATCTTAACTTTTATTTTACCCTAGTTAAAGAATATTTTAAATTTCTTTAATTATCATACCCTCACATACATATGTTTTATCGAGCGTGAACTTTATTCTATATTTTTTTTTTTTGTACCAATTTATCCATTTCGTAAAAGTTGGGCAATTATATTTAAAGTTTTTTTTCTTAACACGTACGTTCCGTATTCTGCATTGCATCGTCGATGCGCTTCGCCGACTTGGGCATTACGTCGCGCTGCGCATTCATTCGTTATCCCGTATCTATAATTATCGTCGTCGATACAATCTTTCATATTATAAACCGTTCTAATTGTCTCGTCGGCTTGGCGACTTCGTGTAACGCAAACGATCGCAATCGTCGAAACGATCGTTCTTCCGTCGTCTCACGCGAAGCCTTCGATCCACGACGTCCATAACTCGCTTACGCCGTTTCGTCCCCCCTCCCCCTCCCCCCACCCACCCGCGGATCAGTCTACTCTCGCGCGGGGCGAGGGTGGCCAGCACGAAACGGCCCCATGGAAGCCTCTTAATCGCACCCCCGTCCGAGTTTCAAAGTTTACGGGTTAAAGACCGGCTGCGTTATTAATGCACGGATTCCGTGATAGCGGCGTCCGGTCAATATATCTCGCGTTTCCGAGCGATTCTTCCGAGCGGTGCGGCTATACCAAGTCCTCTTCCCCCGCAACTCTATAGTCTTCGATCGATCAGTCTGTACACGTTTTCCTGTACTCCGGCTTGCTTGCAAACAACAAAGCGAGAACGAAAAGAAACGTAATATGTTTTTAGATATGTTCAACATTATTATAGTATCGATATCTTATCAAGAGGATGGTCAATATTTCATGATTTGAAATGACGATAAAATTAATTTGTCATACTGTTTTTTTTTTTTTTTATTACAAACGGCTTCAGATACATACTTTTTGCACTTAATTAAAATGATACTTATCGCAAAAAAAAAAAAAAATTAATTAATTTTAGTCATCAGAAAATCCATATATACCTTATATATAATAAAAGTATAGGTATTAATATATTTGCGATATAATCTTCGAAATATGAGGAAGATGCACGCGGTGTACCTCCTCGCGCGCTTTCCCTTATATTTCAATTATTTTATAAAATTATTCTCGCAATTTATTCGCGCGCATTGAAATTAGTCTGTCGGACGGCCGATCTCGAGAGCATTCTGGAAGCTTGCCGCTTCTCGCATTATATTCTTTGCATAATAATTATGACGATAATGAGGGTTTACGATAGAAGCGCGCGGCTACCGACATGTTCCATACACTCTCCCGCCGGTACTTTCCGCACTCCAATTTGGGATTGGCGAATGTGTTGCCTTCGTCGAGTTTCGCGGGAATTTCCCACGTCTGTAACTTTTTCGCCCCGGTACATCAATTCCGCAAAAACCAGCTAGGTATTGTTACCTTATTACATTTGAGAACTTCTGCCAGGCGCGCCGCACTAGCCCTTGGCTGAAAATCGTTCTCATTGCATTTTACACATTTTTGCAACAATGTGCAAACATGCTCTTACGTTATACTCTCATTAATAAAGTTATTAATGCGATGCGCAATAGTATTGCTCTATGCGAGATACGGTTGGTTTAAAATGCTAAGATGACTTTAGATGCCCATCCTCGCGTTTTAATGCAGAGATACACGTCCGCACAGGCTCGAGCATATATATTTTCTCATTTCTGCAGTCTATTTTTTTATAGCAGCATTTATTTCTACATGCAACTAAATATAGATTTGAGATAAAATTAAAAAATTGATTTATCATATTATTTTTAGATAATTATTCATTTTATATATTTTATTAACTGCAAATGCCTTTACTATAATAAAATTTTCGTCGATAAAACTTTATCTGAACCATTAGTTATCTTTTGCTTATGAAAAATCTGCATATTTCTTATTCGCTAACTTTAATAAATCTACACAACGCCGTTCCAAATTATTACGGCCTCCTGATCGCTCACAAGTCTCTGTGGAAATAACGGGGGGAAACGCGGGGAACCAATCCACGAATCTTCGGTACCAAGTTTAGCGAGAGGGGGCCGCACGCTTCGGAGGATGTCGTTAAACTTCTTGAAATTGGAATGCAAACAAACCCATTATCGTAAAGTCAAAGGGGAAGACAGCCGTTTATTTAAAAGCCGCGGCGCATGCATAGTGCACCCCCTGTCCCCGTAACGCGTTCCACGTGCCACCAAACCGACAGACCATCAATGCCTCGCTCGCCGCACGAGAAGTATGAAAAGTAATTAAATCTTTGTCTTGGTAACTGCGGTCGACTGCAAATATTGCGCTCGCCTTGAAGAATTAATATTTTATTGTGATAGAAAAAAAAATAGCAAGCATATATCGCGACGATTCTCTCACAGATTTTTTTACCTTCTCAACATTGATGCTATCTCTTTATCATTAATTAATCAAAAATATATAATCATCGATATCATTAATAATTTATTTGGTGTTTCAAATATTTAGTTTGAACATAAAGTAACAATTTGGAGATTAAATATATTTGTCATCGCACATGTGAAAAAGCTGTCATTAAGTGTCGTTTAATTCTTCTTTTTTTAATTTGCATTTAATTTTAAATTATTTAAATCGCTATTTACTTCAATAAGTATTTTACTCGTTTGACTATAAATTTAATACGGCTTTTAACACACGCTGGCAAGATAGGTAAAGCGTTTGCTGTGTTGTGAAAAATGTCAGTATTTGCCGGCTGACGTACTGCTATCAACACTTTGCTGTCGTGTGGCTATTCGTGACAGAAAGATATCGTGCAGAGCTTTCAGTGATACCAACGATAAATCCAAACGATCTTTAAAGGCTGTATTTATAAAAGAGTTATATCCGCAGTGTGTGTGCGCGGTAAGTTGAAAATTTTGAGAAAAAGATATGCAAGATTATAAATAATAGGAAAATGTGTGTATGTGTGTATGTAGAGCAATTACAACGTTAAACAGATTGCGCCAGTTAAGGACTCTATTGGATACTATAAATTGTGAAATTCCACTTTGGATAGAAGGTAGAAGAGGCAAGCGTCTCTACCTGTGAGAAAATGATTCGTTGCATATTCTATTATCCTTAATAGCGACGTTCTCGATCTACGCCCATTGTGAATTCTACTTGGCTGCATGTGCTTGCGTCAGAATTACTGGTTTCTCGGTGCAATTTCGTAGAAACGCGCATCGATCCATGAGGAGTACGTGATTTATGTTGCAAAAACTAACTAATATATATACGTTTAATGTTTGTTATATGATGTATAAATAATTATATAACATTAATATATCGTAACAAATGTTTGTAAAATCGGGAACAAGAATCAAAACATTTTAACGATTATATTGATTAAAATACTATACTACATGCTAAGCATAGACGAGAGAGATTAATTTATCACAAAATCACGAAAAGAATAACGTAATTAATTTATCTCTCATCACACCTGGCATGCGTAGGGCAATGATATCTCCCTCGAAGAATTAACCAATCTGTAGATTTCGGTATCGCTTTTCTAACTACACGAGCGAGCATCAAGGAAGCAATCTTCCACCCCACGCAATCCGCAAACGAATCAAGAGCGGCAATAGCGCAGGAGAATATCTCCATCTGTGTTTCGATTCGACCGACAATCGGGTATCTAAGTAGGTTAATAAACGGGCCTCGTCGATGCTGTCGGATTCCCATAGAACCAATCGGCCGCGCAACACGCAACGTCTAACGCGCCACGCAATGAATCGCACGCATCTCTAAATCTTCCCAGGATGATTCAGAAACGAGCCAATAAATTTACAAAATTGCTACTCCAAACCTGTCGACAATTAACAATCTTAATAGAGTTATCGTCATGTGCGCATATATTGGATGTATAAATTAAAATAATATTAAGAAAAAATAAATTAAATATACTAAAATAATAATTAATAAGGTAAATCCCACATTTTTCGGATATGAATGAGGCATTGTTCCATTGGCGGTCAAATACTTGAATAAAGCTAAACCTGTTCTTAATATTACCATGCTTATCAATTTAATTAATTTTCTCTTTTTGAAACAAGATCATAATCTAAATTTATTCAGACCCGCTGTTATCAAAAATTGAGAAATCAAGGCACATCTCGCGATCACATTGATGAAAACGTAGCGCCACGAAAGACAAGGTCGTCCTCTCATCGCGCTAAGACACTAAAACGAACTCTCTAAATCCAGAACAAAGAGCACACTGCTCGATTCCCACGAAATAATAGAAAATAAATATCTACCCGATGATTACTCTCTTCGTGCTAGTTGCGGACGTCTTCGTGACACCCCTCCTTGCCGCTTCGCGGTTCGATGCACCTGGGAAGGAAAGCCGCACATGTGTAAGCAAGACAGAGAAAACCCGAAGAATAATACATCACAAAATGTTCCACACGCACGATTCGATTTGCAACGGTTTCCACGTTAATGGAATGCTAGAAATATCCCATCGACACTTCTGCCTTTTATATGTGGGAATTATTATTGGAAAATAATAATTTTTTTTTTAGTATTCTTTATTACATGTATTGCTTTAATTAATTATGTGAAACACAATTACAAAACCCTTTAATATAACACAATGATTTAATTAATTATTATTAAATTTTTACAACTTATTATTTATACTGATTTTAAAATTATTTTTCAATATATACGTAAAAATTCTTAGAGAAAATAAAATAATTTGTGATGAATTAAAGTAATAAATTAAAATAACACGTTATTAATTAAATAAATAATTAATTTTATTTCTTCATATCATCACCATATATTTGTATTATTCGATTTTTATTATGTTGCCAATACATATATTCTTATATAATTTGAAGTGACATATCGAATTATTAGAATCGTGATATATAGACTTGCGAATATCTGGGCGAATATCATCGCTCATCGGTGACGTCTTTCGGATAGGCGCGAATGACGCGGTGGAAAAGAGAATCGACCTATAGAAGAAAAATTATCACCTACAGGGCTTTTCGCAAGGGGGCTGCGTAGAGAGAGAGAGAGAGAGAGATAGGGACAGGTGCGGCAATTAAAAGGGCTCGCCGCCGTCATTTGTTTCCGCGGTGATCTCGACGGCGTATCTTGCGAGCTGCTTTTATAGTCATAGTTTCCTTGAGCTGAGCAGGGAGAGAGGGGCATAGTGGAGCTAACCGAAGACGAGGCGCAGGCCACGAGTCATTATTGTTTATGCTCGGACGCGCGTTGCGCGCGTTGTGATGTATAATTCAGGGCGACTAGAACGACCCGCGCTTTATATTTCGTTGAGTAACTCGATCTGATAGGCATTCATGATATCGATAATATCGTTTCTTATAAATCCCATGGGAGTTGTATATTTTCGTCCCCGCGTTAACTCGCGCTTTGCTGAAAGAATGGATCGTTATTAAGATAGTTATCAAGGAAATTCCCTGACACGGTCCATTATTCTTATCTGAATCGTAATGGTGGGAAATGATATTGTAAGTATATTCGGCAAAGGGTAAGATGAATCGGGTAATGCACGATTAAATATGTAACAATGTTAATATAATTAATAAACATTTCTCCCTCGTAGCTGCGCGACATTTTTCATTGTGAATATCTATAATCAAAGATAAATAATACATATTATTCTCGTCAGTTATAGAGAACTATTTAATTTAACTATTTAGTTTAATTTTAAAAATTTTAATTTAAAAAATATGCTCAAAAGAAAGAAATAAAAAAAAAACTTCGGAAATAATAAATAAAAATTTTAATTTAAAAAATTTGTAGAACTAATTGCAACTAATTTGCTGAATTACTATAAATATTTCTATGTTTAATCTATGACACATGCTACTGCAGATGATTTTACATAAACCCATTCTATTATAGATATAAAGAGAAACTAAAAAATAAAAAAAAGTGAAAAACAGTGTAAAATGGCTATGTCAGGGATTGTTACATATGTGCCAAACCAGAATGAATGAGCTGAATGTTACGAAGGCGGGGTCGAGAGGTTCGAGAGGGTAACAGGTGGTCGAGCAGGAAACATAGGCTATATAAGAGCAGATACTAGCAAGTGGTTAGCATAACAATTGCACCAGCTACTACGTTATACGCGAACTCGAATGATTTATGCACGGACATGCATCTGATATTCGCACGCATCTCCAACATTGCAAACTTAAAACTCGCAAAGTTTTTCATTTTTTTCGATGTTTCCGCTGATTATCGACGCATGCCAAGAATTATTCATGAAATATATGCTCAATGCATTTTTATAAAGCAAAAGATTCTTACGAGGCAAACAATCTAATAGTAGGAAGTTTACCTAGAAATTTTTTGCCTTTAATAAAAAATAGTTACATAACATAATTAAAGAATAAAAAAAGTAATTAAACTCAAATATAATTAGAGACAAAAATATTATTTTATATTTTTTGATTATTAAAAAAAATTATTTTTAAAGATTACGCTATAACATATAATTTTAATACATTATTATTTTACGCTAAAATAAGAAAGTATATTTTAATGAGCACTGCTATAATAATCTACAATTTGTGGTTCAGTTTCCTGCGAGCGGCGGCGGTCTCTTTCGACATTGAAATGCGTCGACTCGACTTGCGGTACGAGTTAGTCGACGGTTACAGATCATTATCGATACGCAATAAAGATGAAGCCCAGTACTCTGGTGAACGGTTCCTTATAACGCTCTTGATGTTATCGCGATTGTGACAAAAATGACGTGTATCCGCCGGAAGTGCTTCCTTCCCTTTGCTTCATTCTAACTCTACTACGCGGTCTTCGGTATCCCTCCATTATTTTGTAGTTAGCTTTTTTCCTCTCACAATTCCTATTACTCGCTCGGCTCTTTACCAGGATGATTTGCTATTTCGTACAGCCGCGAATTTGCCGACGCGATCATTTATATGCTCATCCAACTCGCACACATGTATATATACAGGTCAAGTCAGAAATAATACATTCTTTGACATTGAAACTAAAATTCTTCTCTTAATAAAAATGTGATTAATTATTACTTAATTACATGACGACTTTTTTTTCCTATATTCAACATTAAAAATTATCTCAAACTTTAAATTAAAATATTAATACACTTATTTTGCGTTCCAATATTCATATACTCGACGAAAATTATATTAATTATAACAAACTTGATTATTCAGAATTTATTAAAATATTCTTATTTCATTTTCTGCTATATGTTATTCTTCTGGCCTCAATTTCTGAAACGACTTGTATGTATGCTGACGGTTTGCAAAACGCTTGCATCTGCCACTGGCATATCGAATGGAGTGTCAAATTAATTGATCGCGATCTCTGACGAACGATTCGTGCAATTGTAAACTACCTTTAGCAGAAGGCTGTCTGTTCCCTAAGGTACAACTTAATCTCTCGATCGGATCTACTTGCAACTGGGTGAAGTAGATTGAAAGATATGTATCTTGGAATCGTTTAAAAACAGATCTATTTAAGAAAAGTGAAAGTTAGATCTTTAAACTTTTCAAGATATCTTTATATAATAACAACATTAAAAACATAATGATATATTTATATGCATAATAAAATTTATTTTATTATATATACACACATACATATATGTATGTACATGTATATGTAATAATCTATTGTCATATTTTTAATATTAGATAAAAAAGAAATGTAAATAATACACATATTACATTGTTAATAAAAATTTATCAAAACATAAATGCAACATAACTTTTTGATTACAATTCATCATAATTATTATGCGTGTATTATTACTATAAATTATTATTAATGTAATAAATCTATAAAATTACAAATGTGAATGCTGCGTCAAAACTATCCGAGACTTATTAAAACAGTTTCGCTGATATACTTGCTTTCTAAATAATTCTACACTATTGCGTGGCTCATAGCATCCGTACAATACTATCAGATCACGGAAAGATCCGCCGCGGAGAAACGCGCGCACGTATAGCAATTGAAATTTTAATGAAGACACCAATCACCCTCGACGTTACGTTCTTCTTTCACTTTTCTTAAAATGTAATAATAATCTAATATATAGATAAACTATTAAAATATCGAAACTACTTACATTTAATATTTTATTTTCATATTTTATTAAAATAAGATGTTTGTTTTAAAGATCTATTATCGATAAATGGAATTATTCTCATATTTCTCTCATAGTTCTCTGATTAGTATCTTCTTAATGATAAAAAAATTTTAAAATAAACCTCGATTTTAATATCGATATTAAAGAAGTACGATTTTTTTTCGACGATGAGAAAGCTTACGTCATTACCATCGTCTTGAATCGGTTCTCATAGATCGAAGAGAACCACATGTGTCACATTCAGCCAGACGAGACGGTCCCCAAGCCGCAAACAATTTTCACGGGACACGCGGCTCACGGAAAAAAGTGAAATGGAAAGAGAAAAAGAGAAAGGGGAAAGGAAGACAGACACGGATAGCGAAACGGAGAACGAAGAAGTCGCGGTGTCTGGTAGGCGTGCGTGTTCACGCCTACTAATTACGATTCTAGACGTTGTTATGTGTCCCCCCTTTCCATCGCAAAAGCGTTCTCGCTTCGATGTCGTCTCGAAGGACATAAGACTGCCGGTGGTACAAGGCATAACGGAGAAAAACCCACACTGTATATAGAGCCAATCGAAGAGACTGCAGGGACGAGTAGAGCCATGCGACGAAAAGGATGGAGAGAGAGAGAGGGGAGGGGGCTCTTGAGGAGAATTCGCGCGTTGCTCGTTCGCGCGAAGAAACGGCGGGTCCGACTCGCGCCTTCGTATATACAATCCCCGTCGGCGGATACTGACCGTCTGCCGCCGCAAGGTAATTACGAACGCCGACCGGGGCTGGTCGGTCCCTGAGAGAGAGAGATGAGTGACAAAAAGCCGCGTCTTAATGCAAACGCGCAGCGACCGGGGCCGTAACTCGTTAATTATAGGCCGCCTCTGATTGATCCGCGACCACTTCGCTTCGGTATCCGCACGGTTAGAGTCCCCCGAGTATATACCAAAACCCTGTCGATATCCGGCGCGGCACGCGTGCCCCAAAAGACTCGGACGTTGGGGGAAGAGAAAGAGTCTGGGCAGGGGGAAAAAAAATTAATTGAAAAATACCGACGAGGGCCGACGCGAGGGTGCCCTCACGAGACCGAGGAAAGAAGCGAAATGAGCATCGGCGAGCAGCAATGGGTGACGCCTTTGGGCCCGAAAGCTGCGTTTAGAGCGTTGGCTCTCCCTTTTTCGCATCCTAGCGTTGCGTGCGCTAACGGATGCAATCGAGCGGGGCCGTTCGAGACACCCGGCTAATAATAAAATTTTACATGACAAACCTGTATGAAGGATTAGGAAGGAAGAAGCGTAAAAGTGTTTGCTGTAGCGCTGTTTAAGAGACTCTCAAATTTACGAATAATTAATCTGTTGAAATGATTATTTCGTATAAATTATAATATTTACGTTGGATTTTTACCGTATATTTTGTAAAGGAATTTAAAGAACGACGCGTGCAACGTGAAAATAAAACTGCAGGAACCGAACGCGGTAACATCGTAATCGAATTGATTCTGAAATCGGGAAAGCCCAACTCGCTCGTTTGACAAGGACGTAACTCGATCCACCGGCAATTTCTCTCAACGCACATCGCGCGAATTCGATTTCCCTGTCGACCCCGTCTAGGCCAGCGAAACACACGTAACGCGGTCGCTCGCCATCTTCGTGGCGTTACCTTTTTGCATCGTCGCCGTAATTCAATTTGCGCCGCGGTAAGAGCCGAAAGAGCCCGCGCACCGACACTATCGACACGTCAAACGTAAACACATGCAGATTAGATATTTTCCTACGATATGACGTGCCCCGGCAAAGGATTCATCATCACGCGCGAAGTCGAACCGTGGCGTGGCGCGGCAGCGCACATACACGAAGAGCTATCAACCCGCCACCTCTACCTATCTACCTATCTCTAACCCGTACTTCGCATGCTTCACCTAGATATCTGTGCATGACGATATCACCGAGTGCTATGGCCGAATGTAAGCGGATATTGACTATACATATTTATAGGAGCGTGCGCTGCTACTGGCTCTTGTGACTGACGTTCGTTCAGTTCGTTCGTTTTCAGCATCGCCCTTTGCCATCAGCATTTTCTTCCATTTCCACTCTCTCTATCGTTCTCTCGCTCTGTGTGCGTGTATCTCTTTCTTTCTCTATGAATCTCCTCCATCGTTTCTCGTACATATACATTTTTCCCGTTTCTGCGTCTCCGTTTCGTCCTTTTTTCGCCGACTCTTTGCCGTTACGTTCAGCTCGCATTGTCGTCTTCGTCGCTCTCGTCGGTGTCGTCGCCAAAGCGCAGTGGAGCGACGGTGAAAGGGCAAAAGAGAGGTGGAGGTATAGAATCCTTTGTCCGGCGGAGAACCTCCGTCACACGGAAAAATATTTGCGTTATTATCTATTATCTCGAGCGGAAAATTGAAATTTTCCGTCGTGGCGGGACAGCGCTCCGGGGACATACTAATGACAACAATTCACGTCCCGGCCAACTATACGTTTAATTTTTATTAAATACAGCGCAATTGAATTATAGTGTCGGCTGATACCGATGTGACGCGATGATGTTAATGGCGTAGGCGTGTATTGCGTTAATATTACAATAAGTCATTTCGTACTGTAATAGCAATCGTCAATCTCTATTTTACATTTCATATTTCTTTTATTTTTTTAATACTTTGTTTAAAGCTCGTCCTTTTATGATTTTATATCTCAAATTTAACAATCGATTTAAACGGCTGGCTCTCGCAGCCATAATTTTGACCAAAGAAGGTACTTTATCGAGCTTGTTGTCAAAGAGGAAGAAACAGGTGTGGTCGAATCGCTGCTATATCGCGATACTCTCACGGCGCAAGGTGGACAAGAGCACAAGAGCGCGTCTCTAAATCGCGCACGATGGCACGAGGTTTTTCTTCACGTAGAGGGTCGAGAACGCAGGCATGCTTCCCGCCAATTTGCAAGGTGCAACTCGCCGCGGTCGCATTAGTCAAGGTGCCCTATCGCAACCATCGCGTAACGGTATGCGCCGCGCCAGCAGGCCATTGCGATTCGCCCGCGTTCTCCTTCGCTCCGATCACGATGACGTTAATGATCTGCTTAATTACCGCGTGACGCGGCGAAAGGAACGTAGGCGACGCGAAGGACGAGCGATATCTCGCCAGTAATGTAGGCCCGAAAGAAAATCGCATAGTGATCGCGCTCGATGATGATGTAGATCGATAATGCCTGAAAACCTTTTTGAATGAAATATATCACCGATCTTCAAATAATTTGTATCGTGCAAAGATTAATATAAACAGATAAATATACAATTGTTAATATTAATATTGTTATAATTATATTTGCTGTAATACAATATTAATTATGAATAAATATACACTGGGGCCTAAACATTTTTTTTTTAATGTATCAAAAAATTCAATATTAATCATTTTATTTCTTTGGTTTAATTATAAAAACTCGATGAAATTTTTAATTTGATTTACGCAGGTCCTCCCACGTATTCTCTTTTTTTAAAAACATTATTTACGCTTTAAAAGCATTATGGAGCCGCGATGTTTACTGTAGCGGGATACGAGTCATAAATCGTGGTGGACAGCAGAATATAGGATACGCAAAAACGATCAGAATCGACACGATCTCCGATTTTAGCACGGAATTTGGCACGATGCTTTCGCATGGTCGCATCCGCAAAATTCTCATGCGCTGTTTTCTCTCTCTCTCTCTCTCTCTCTGCGAAGTATTTTGCTCTCTATTTCTCTCTCTCTCTTCCTTCTCGCGACGCTTTTCTCGTTCGTTTGATTCTGGATGCGAATTGTTAGCTGGCACGCGTGACCGATGCGCAACGAGCGATGTTCTGATGAGATCCAATCCTCGTGTCCTTATATATTCCACAATGCCATTATGACATTACGGAAAATCTGTCTCTTTTTCTACTCAGAGTGTATACGCAGTTTGACGCATGTTTCGTGAAAATAACTTCATTCGGTATATGCCTCAACGATCCAAAGATTATTTAAAGCTTATTAATTAATCTTGATCGCCATTAATTAAATAAGCAAACTCCAATTTTCGGAATAATCTCGAAATATGAATATATGACATTGGGCACGAAATGAAAAACACGTGGAAACAGAAACATCTCGCGGAATTCGATGACCGCCGAAGAATTTGCCACTAAACCTTCCCGTAAAATTACATCCTGCTTCTAGAAACGATAGGCATCATAATGACGCGCATCTTACGCCGTTACAATTAGCTGCAAAGAAGCGAGTTCGACGGCGGCGCGGGCGTTGGCGCTGGGGCTCGTTACGCGTCTCACGCGTGTCCTCGCTGTCAGATCTGCCTCGCGAATCAGTCTCACCCATGTGCCTCTGCTAATACTTAAACCGTGGCCGTTTCTTTATCGTGTGCATAACGCTTCAGCGCTTGAGTATATGTATGTGTGCGTGAATAGCGTGGACGAGAGTGCTCGCTCCTCGCGCTATAATTAATGCGATAATTATTAGCACGAAAAGATGGTATCTGCCGGTCGGTCTTTTCTTCGGTGGTTTTTCCGCCCGTGAATTTTCCTGTCCCCGCATCGCGGGGCCACCGAACTCGAACACGATTGCACGTTCCCGTCGCGACTTCTCTCGTAGGAGTTAACGCCCGAGCACAGGTGAACGCGAGGGAGATTGGAAGGGACGGAAGCGAAAAGGGACATATATACCGTTCGTATACACGCTCCACGAAGCGATGAAATCAATTCTGACGAGGCTCCGCCGCGCGCTTTCTCCGTGGGCGCACGATCGTTCGGAAATACACGGCGCCGTTCCACGCGGCCGTGGACATCGAAATTGGCCGTAGCGTTGTTTGCTTTTTGCTATTTGTGCAAGAGGCAACGGATCGGAGCGCATTGAAAATCACCCGAAGCGTGTGTCACGGTTTCTTCACTAATAATTCTACTCGCGAACGGCACACAAATTCGTCGAAGCACGCACTCTTCAGTCAATATGTATATATATATATATATATATATATATGACGCGATTTAGATAAATTCTGTACATTACAATTTTTTCAAGTTTATTGTGTTCAAAAATAAAAACAAATTATTTTTCTGCACAAGATATAAAATAAAAAGATACAAAAAAAATATATAAAATAATATCACAAAAAAGGGAAATCAGTTTTAAAAATAATCAAACTACCTTAATTATTATAAATAAATAATGCAATAATAAAAGTGCACGCACGCACGCACACACACACACACACAATTAACATATATTATTGTAGAAATGAGATTTTAACAAACGCAAGATTATTTTTTTCTGTAACTTTTATTTTTTACTTGAAGTTGAAATATCACGCGAATGTGATAATTTATGTTTTGTAAGGAACTGTACAAAGTAGAGAAGATGCATATGTCAAATTAACGGAAAATTTTACAATTCGATTCAGATCAGGTCGAATGATTACTGTTACGTACAAAGTTAATTGAAAGTAACGTAGCGTTACTACTGAAGCTAAATTACAATGGAAGGTACGCAGGCGAAGCGCTCCCTCGGTTGCATTCTTAATGCGGTTGATTTTTCTTCCTGCTAATTGCACGGTGAGATAGTCGATTATATTTCTCCACAATAAAATCGTATTCGGCTTTACATGAGCGAGATCTCCCCGCGATGGGGAATCAACACTATTATCCAAACTGATATATAGCACTTGGACTCGCAATGTGTCGGCGAGAAGCGCTGGAGAAACCAATTAATAAGAAGCGATAAAAAAAAGAACAGATCCAGCTGCAGCCATTATTATTCAAACGCACTTGGCGCGCTGTGTTCCCTAGTTTAAGTTAATTACGCTACGCACGTGGTAAAAGCGATTCAATTGTGATTGTTCTCTAAAATAATTGAAACGCGTCGAGTAGAGCGCACTTCATGCGTTTATAACGCTTTAATAGACGTTCGCCGGTAGTAAATGATAGGAGAAACTATGCATATATATATATATATATATATATATATATATATATATATATGTGAATATTTCTAATAAATGTCAAAAGCAATTACGTTAATTATATCGCAAGTATATATATGCAAAGAGGGAAAAATAATTACGATTGATTAATGTTTTCACAGACACACTGTTAGAAAATTATTATTTATCATATGATTTCTATCATATATGCAGTTACATACAGATGTAATTTCGTTTGAAAGATATTATGCACATGCTTCTTCTCGAAAAGTTTCTTATTTTGAATACCTATGAACGCAACATCTAACAGAATTATTAATGAATTGTTAAGTGTTATTGAGTGCCCTTTCAACGACGATCCACTACGTAAAACTAAAAGACAAGGAGATCGCAGTCTAAGTCACACTCGCCCTACGAATAATTGCGCGGGAATTGCACTTGCATTCAGTTAATCACGCGCTATGGTAGCAAGTCTCCGCGTTGCCAAGATTCCTTGTCGCGAGGCGTCCGAATTACTTCCCAATAAAATCAGATCAGCCCCAGTGTGGTTATTTCCAACAAGCTGCTTTAATTTTATCTACAATGTTTCTCTCCTCTCTCTCCGCTGACCGTTGGCATTGCTCCCACCGTGACATGAATAAATGTCGCCGCGACTCGCCACCTAGAGAGCACGCGGTAACAATAACAAAAGGAAGAACGGAAGGAGGGTGTTTCGTCGTGAGAGATCGCGGACTCTCCATCGCGTCGAATTGCGATTCGAAGAAAATTTCGCCGCGGCTTTAATTGCCGTCATCTTTCACCGGCGAGAGCAACAATGTCGGCCTCTCGGTCTGTAAAAAGGCCAACGTATCCGGCTCCATTCTTCGCGGACGCGAAGGGCGATACCGGATTGTAAACGCGCGTCCCGGGTGTATCAAAAGGGGACTTATTATTGATGGCGTATTGAAACGGTATGAGCACGGTGATAAAACGCGATGGGCCCACGGCGCCGTGGAGGTCCCCACTTAACGTCTGAGGTTATATACGAGCGAGAAAGGGGGGACGCGCGAGGGAGGAGAGAACGGAGTCCGCGGTCGAGAGGGTCGGCAATCGACGGATCGTTTTCTTTCTCTCCGCTGCTCGGCTACATTGTATCCGAGACACATGAGAGGGCTCTATAAAAATTATTAGCGACGCTTTAATGAGGAATTACGAGGGACTCTCATTCTTTATTTTCTTCAGGTTTTACGCGAAATATCAGTCCTATATCAAACGTTAAAAATGTCCAATATTTTATTGTGCAAGAGTTCTTAATTGCAAAGTAAACAAGACTCATTTTTTAGATAATCTACAGTCACGTATACGAAAAGTGTATAAACTATTTATATTCAAGAATATTATATATTTTCTCATTTAGAAAATGAAAATAAAAATTATGTTTTTTTTTCTTGCGTAGCATAATTGTTAGGAAAATTTACATCTACATTAGCCTTATTCTTAATGATGATACAATCTGCTAAACATATACGAAGAAGAAGTCTAGACTTTTCCATATTAATTTGAAGTAGCCTGCTTGCCTTAGCCCTTCGATCGTATCTCAGCGCTACATAAAAGGATAATCAAGAAAGATTTATAAATGCATCTATTCTATATTCGCTTATTAGTTAATCTAGATAAATAGGTACTAGCCGGAGAAGCTTTCACTTATTAATATTAATTATAACATATAATCAAGGACAATAGCTTCATTAATATTAATCGGTACTATAGTACGCGCTTATCTTTATTGATATTAACACGTCAACGTATATTATTTGTGAAGCGTACACACATTGCGTACACACATTTTCTAACAATGACAACGACAAATCCAATACGTCATCGTTTCAACGTGCACTATCGATCGCACTATAATTCATAAAGCGCGACAGCTGACGATTCGCAAACTCGTGACAATCACGATTGGAAAATGACGGGTTGCATTTCGTGACACGGCTGCTATTTCGAAAATCGTGCGTGAGCCGAAGATAGAAAGGGATGATAATTACAAAGTCATAACCATCGGAGAGACAAAAGTGCATCCACACGAACACCGTCAGCGGTGGTCCGTAAATTAAGCAATTTACTAATGATATTCTCACATGGCTCGTATTTCAGTCTCCTGTCTCGGGTACCGCGGCTTTTAATGCCGGTGCAACATCAGACGATTCTCCGATCCTCGGCACGTAGAGGCGCCTTTAAAAAAAAACGGACCTCCTTGTAGTCTGTATTTTTTTTTATGTTCGCGACGATCAGCGACGCGCCGATACTCGAATCACATTGTTTTTAATATTGCAACAAAGTTAAATCAAGATTAAATTTCACATTGTAATAAGTACGGTAATAAACAAAATAAATCTAAAACTATCAAATTTTATTTAAAGATATACGATTCACATAATTCGCTTCTCCTATATACGATCAAACAACAATTAATTTGCTGTAATAAAATAAAAAAAGGTTTGAAATTTGTTAACACATTCACGCGTAAACAAATCTATGTCTCTTTATTCCTCACAGGGCTCGAGCAATTCCGACACCGGGGACACCTTTATCCCTCTTATCCTCCGTCCACGAATTACATCCGACACCAAGCCGATTTCGCGCACAGGTGTGGTCCGTATCGCGGACTACCTCCTCGACTAATTACTTTGCTTACTTTATCCAAGGTATATAATTTTTTGCTTTTTTCCCGGAGACCGAGAGATTCCCGCCTTTCGCGGTGTTTCCGTCCTCGGCTCGGAACTGCGTTAAAACGAACGAGTACATCCGAGCGCGCTGAGCGAGCTTAACCTTAACGTGGTCCGCGCTCCTCGTTTTATTTCAACCGGATTATTTCCGTCGTATTTCAGATTGGGATTTGGATACACCGCATCGCCCCTTTGTATTAATAACGATCCCCCTCCCTTCCACCCTCCCGCTCTCTGTCTCTCTCTCGCGTTTTCTCCCGCGTAACCTATTCTCTCCCCGGAACAACGACCCCTTGTTTTTGTTTATAGCTATCCTGTAGGACGAGGGTAACGTCTAAATCTTAGGATTACGAACGGGTGTCAGACGAGTACCCTTCGCTTTTGTCTCGTTTTACGATTGCGCCATCGTCGGGATGAAGGAAAAGAAGATAATTTTTGTAAAGCAATCTCCTCTCCTCGAGGCGAGGCACCGCCTCGGATGGACCGCGTAGGTCGGCACTGATTTACGGATTCTACGCTCGAGACGAATCCAGCCGCGCAAATCTTGCAATTGCCTCGCGATAACGTGCGCTCGCGCTCGCGACGAGAAATTTATTGCTGACTCAGCGACGAACGTCGCCGAGTCGTTGTGATGTATTACTGGCACGGCAATCGTGGTAATAAGTGATGATAAATTGTATTGTACTACCAATTTGATGGACACTCGTAACTATATTCTTAGACGACGCAATACATTGGAATTATTTCGCTGCATCGCCAATTTCTTTCATTCTATTAAGTATCCTGTGCCTTGGATATTGAACAATTTTTATAGAGTAAGATATATTGGGCATTTTCAATTCTAGATAATAGTATTAGATACAAATTGAACGCGTACACGTATATATATATACACACACACACACACGCACACACGCACACACACACACACACAAATGTATAGAGAAGAAATGAAAGTACATTCGCGAACCGACAAGCGAGGCCAAGACAACGAGAACACATTAGGGGTATTTCTCGTTCGGTTATTGTTCGAGGTATGATTGGAGCCTCCGCGGCTCCGAGACTCGAGGTCAAAGGTGAGGGTTAATGAATGAATCGCCGGATATTCATGGTGCAGCCACAAAGGAGGCAAGTCGAGCCACCACGAAGGCAAGACCTTCCCTTAATTAATATAGATTACTTCTAATTGTATATTTATCTATTAATTTATATTAACCTAGGCACACGAGGGAAGAGAGAGAGAGAGAGAGAGAGAGAGAGAGAAAGAAAAGGGGCACTGAGAACCAAATGTCTTCGACCCGTTGATTCGGTTTAATCGGCCGAAGGGTTGCATAAATTGATTGATGCCTCATTCTGTACTTCTCTCGCTTTATCCTCGGCTTTCTTTCTTCAGAGAAAATTTCACATCCGCGTCAGCCGCTTTCTTCGCAAATTATAGATCTTTCTCATCAATCTTAACTCGACCGAATATATTCAGAATTAACTTTCTAAAGATTATTCATTTATAAATATAACGGACATTTTGTACTATTTGTCTATTAAATTGCATCTAATTTTTCAAAAATTATAATTTGTTTAATAAGATAAGTATTAAAATAAATATTATATATACATATATAATACAATTAATAATTATGTTATATATAAAATTTATACTATTGAAATAATAAATGAGAAAAAAATGGTTTTATCAAACAGAGTACCAGCATTATCGAAAAAAATATCCAAAGATAACTCAAAACAATGGAAACGGTCGTGTATCGACATCGACCATTCCGCTTCCCGTGGTAGAAGAGATTTAAAAACGAAAGCCACGACTTATCTTCGGTCTCTGATTGAATGGCTCCGCCGGAGGCGCTCCACGAGGCAGCGGGAAGGAAAGGGACGGTGAGAGAGCACACGTCCCCTCTCTTTCGGCTGATTCAAGGGCGCAGTGGTATACGCGGCATTTGATATCTGAAATCCCCAATATTTTTAAAAGCACGAGGGTTTGCGCACTCTCTCTCTCTCTCTCTCTCTCATTTTCTCTCTCCATCCGCAAAAGCAAGCTGAGGAGGTTGGAAGAGAAGGCTCTCGAGAGGAGCCGTCGTCTCACCCGCCAGCTTCAAAGGCGTCGCAGTCTTTCCACGCGGCCATTAAAATACGAATAATAATTATAAGTGCGACGGCGGAGTGATCAATCCGCTCGCGCACGAAGCGATCGTCCGTATCAGCCATGGCATCCCCTCGGCGACCCGACTTTCCTTTCTCGCTTTTATGTTTCTCTCTCTCTCTCTTTCTTCCTCTTTCTCTCTGCTCTTTTGGCGGCCATTAATCCCTTTTCTTCTGCCGGCTGCAACGACACTGCCATCGGCGGAACGTTATCCGCGCGCGCGCGGTCCCTGCCTCGTGAATTTATGGATGAATACCGAGGCGAAGTCGTATCGTTATCTGCCTCGCGGTCTTCACGAATGGCCGGCGATACGCAAGTTTTGCGGTTGCGCTCGGTGCGGGCGGGTGCTCGCAGATGTTCGTGCGCGAACGCGCGTGGCGCGTTTCGGAGAGCGCAAAGCGCAAGATGTGCGCGCGTATTAAAGAGGCGAAATGTACCAGCCGGCTGCCATCGCCGATAGATTTAAGTACATAAGATTTTAATTTGTTCAGTTATGCGATTCGCCTGATTACCGCCCGTGCGAAATGAGTACTTATTCGTCGAAAGTCGTAAAGCGAAAGAAGTTTCCTCGCGATTATGGGCTAATGTGGGATACGTATAGATATTTTGAGAAGTCATCATGCGAAATTTTAAAGATACCACCTTTCTTTAACTTGACGTTAATAAAACGTCAGACGCGATGTTGGAACGTTGGTTAATGTACTATATAGTTCTTAATTGTGGAAATCTACGATTATTAAAAGACGCTCGATGTTGAAAATAATTCCTGAGAAAATACCTCTCTCAATTGTCTCTCGCGTAAAAATTTTTATAAAAAAACGCACTCTATCGCGCAATGTAGATGTTTTAAAATAACTTGGTTAGATAGCATATGACGCATATTGGAGAAATGTCACAAACAGTCTATTATATTAGTGTCCGTGTGTGTATGCTTAATAAGATATAAGTTTTGCCCGTCGTGATAATTTTACGAAAGCCTTGATTTCCTGGAAATAGAAAATGTATCTTCTCTTAACTGATTAAACGTACTATAATTTAGAGCGGCACTTAGCAATGTGCGCGATATAATTTCTGCATGACGCACGCCGGTGCGCGACGAGAGACCGAAGTAATTCCAGCCGACCGGCATACATCGCGGGGGAGGGAGGAGAAGGTAGAGTCCTTAAAGGCATATCTACACGCCTAGAAGTGTCGCCCGAGCGAACGTCGGCCTGCGATTGCTCGTTAGCGTGGCCACGGCCCCGTGTCTGTCACGAAATCGCTGATTATCATCGTTCAAGGAAACCGCCGCCGACGCTACCCGCTACATCGCCCCCTTAATTCTCTCATATAGCAGCCATCGCGGCCATTACTTACTTATTCCACGGCCTGCTAGTCTCTTAGAAAAAGCATCACCCACTGGCGCAGGTAGCGATATATTTTCCCCCTCCGCGTTTTCTAGCACAATTCAATAAATTACTCGACGCTCGAGGTACGTTATTAATGGGATTTGGAAAAGAGTTCAGACCATGCATATATCATTATAATGATGTATATAAATATTAATCTTTTAAATTTTCCATATAATATTTTTATATATTTATAAATTTAAAAAAGCAGGATAAAATACATATATAGGAGAAACGTAACAAAATGTATATCATATCAAGAAAAAGCCGGCTATGTTATGTGAGATTATAAATAACAATTATGAATAAATGCGAGATTATAAGTCTGTCTACTTTTTAATTTATGAATTATACCGTTAACTTTAAAAATTAACATTGTTTATGTTTTTTTTTTTTTCCTTATGCATATTAAATCCTACTTCTGGATTTAAGATTAATCACAAAAATTATTTACCAGTTATTAAGTCGGATGTAAATATAAAACTGTTACGCTCTTGGCCACGTTCGGCGAGCGTAATGCGTTCACACATCGGTTGTCGCTTGTGCACGTGTGAACACGGCGACATAACCCGGAATCAGGAAAGACGCTTATTATTTCAAGGTTCGGTTCGCCTGCGCATCGAATAATCAGACGCGATGCGCTACACGAGATAAGTTCGTGAAAAAGGTAGGCGATTAGACATCTAGAGAGAGACGGGGAATGACAGAAGGAAGCTACTAGGATTAATCTCGCTAAGTAACGCATTGTCACATAGTTCTTTGTTCATATATTCCTCGTAATAAAAGATGGAAAAAATGTAATATTTTGAAAATTTTCGCGACACCACAGAAACTGCTTTTTAAAATATAAAATCACTTCAGGCTTGTGAACAAAACAATTTTTATTTTTACTCAAAAATATTAATGATTAATAGATAATACGATCGATTCAATATTCAATCTAACAAATATCTAGCAATTATTTTCCCTGAATTTCTCTTGAAATATATGTAAATTTGCATTTTTAACATTCATTTGCAATTTACGATTATATTTTGTTTTATACGCTATCTGTCACATAATACATTTCTATTTTTGTAAAGCGTTGAAAACTTTATGACATTTGTATGACGGCAATTTTGATCGTGAAACAAAATATCTTAAATTCGTAACATTTTTTTCGTCGCGTGTATATGCAGTTAATTTAATTTTTTCTAGATTATCTTGTATATTTTTTAATTAAAAAAGAAGATTAAAAAGAATTAACTAAAGAATTACTTTTCGCATTACTACAATAGTTTGGAGAACCGTGAAATATCCTAATTTTATCACGCGCTGCATAGATAAATCTGTGTGGAAAGAAAGCAATACGATACCACAGAGAACTACTGAAACTTTAATAGGTTTCACGGCTTCGGCTCGGTCTCTCTGCAGCGGTTCCATGTTAATTCGCCCAAAAGTTCAGACGAACAAATTGGCGAGATCAACCACTAGAAGAAGCCACTGCAAGAAGTTGATCCTCGCAGGAACCAGACGAGGTTTAAATCCGAAGGGGCAAGGTCGAAAGACTCTTGTTGATCGATCGAGGGATCGAGTCTCATCGACCTTTCACTCCGTCGGGCACTTTCAGCCGTTTTCCACGATAATGCATGGATAGATCACCATATAGAATGATAAATCTTGTCCAATTTGTCGAAACGATAAATCTTTTACTATGTCACAAGGGGATAAAAACAAATAATAATTGACTAAATATATCACGTCTTTTTCATCTTGGAAATAAGAAAAGTAATAAGAAAAGTAATCTTTAGTAAATGCATTCTTTGTCAATAATTTTGTAAAACACATGCTTCTTTTAAAGCGTTCAGACCGAATATGCGATCGTCATATCATCTCTTTCACCGCCGTTTTCTAACTTTATGAAAAATATCGTCCTCTTCCTCCCCCCGATAAATACCTCGAGGCACTGAAACAAAGCAAAAGCCGAGTTAATACCCAGTAATATTAAAGAGTTTCTTTCTCGTCATCGTTTCCTACTATTACTCTAGTTCCCTATATCAACGACCGCGGTAATTGTGACGAACTTACTCCCACCTCTCCGCGTCCCTCGCGGATTAAAGCGTGTAATTTAGGCAGTGACATTTGCGGGATTGTCTATCAAGAGAGACTCGGAGACGGCGCGATCGCGGCGCGCTTTCTCACCGTCACCGGAAGTGCGTGTATCCGCGTAGGGAGCACCGTTAAAATGTAGAAAACGCGAAAGAGGAGAGATACATCTCTTCCATTGCTTTAATTCCATAAATAAAGCCCGGGGAAGCGGTGCAGCACCCGTCATAATGGGCGCATCGGGGGCGACTAATGCATAGGATTATCGAGTCTTCCCATGCCCCACATCGGTCATTATGGAATAACAGTAATTATTAATATGCGAGTTTCGTAGATATTTCTCTCCCTCTCTCTTTCTTCGAGTATTGTCAGACGACGCCGCCGACGCGAAGGTCCTCCTACTCGTTCCTTCCTCTCTCACCCCCGCACTTTTTGTAAAAGTTGTGCCGCTCGCGCGCTCTGTTCCCCCCTCTCTTGTACCCTCTGTTTTCTCCATTCTTCATGTCAACCACGTACGATATCCGTAGAGGAAGAAAGAGACATTCGATGAGAGCGGATGCAGAAGGACAGTTGCGTGCACGTATGTGCACGCATTGTTGGCTTCGCTTCATCCTCGGGAGCGAAGATAAGTACAGGCTGGAGAGTACACTGATGCCGCCGCCGTTGTCTCTTTCGCTCTGATATATTCTCGTCAAAGGGAGGAGCATACGCGAAGCGCGTACGTAGGTAAGGACATCGAGGTTAGGCCAGGTCGGGTTACCCACAGAAATGTCAAGAGAAACCATAATGTTATAATTTATAGCTATGCACGCCATTGTGGCTGTCTTTTACGGGGTCGGTGTGACGGATCGGTGGAGGAAGAGAAAACTCGTTCCGTATCTCGTTCAAACGAATCGGGCGTAAGGACAAGATTCGTTTCGATTTTAGCGATAATTTGGTTTCTCTACATCGCGTCTCGGTAGTCGCGAGAATTTTCTAAACTTTCACGCTGATGAAGAATAGTAACGTTTTATAAGAATGACAGAGAATGGTGAGAGAAAAATCAACTGTGAACGTTGTTTCAGAGTAGAGACGAGTCTTACGACTCTTCGATATATGTTTCATTTCTTGCGAAATAAATAATTATATAATCTTACTTCATTTCAAGTAAATATACATCTCACAAACAAGTTTCCACCATACAAGTCATTCTTAGAAAATAATTACGCATGTGATAAAGGACTTTAGTCTACTCCGATAAAATTTCCCTTCATTCAACATTGACGAAGCCCTTCATTAGCATCGACCAATGATCACAGAGCAGTTGTAACGCACGCATTATTGCGGGCATACCGCATAGTCGGTAGTCGTACATATTCGCAGAAACGTACGCGTTATTGGAGAACGCTTGAACCGTAACGACCATGGCCAAACCACATACGGTTATGGGACCGAAAGAACGATGCGCGTACTGCATGCCACCGCATCGGGTTGTACGGTAGCGTAAACGGTTCTATGCCGATGCGATACAGACTCCATGGTCGCCCACGTGGAGACACGTGACGTGATGTTACGCGCGTGTGCGTGCTGAGTGTTTCCCACCATCAATTTATGCGCGCGTACAGCTCATTGTACACGGAACGCGACTGTATTTGTATCGCGGACCTGGCTATGATCCGCGACCACAGATCGTGACTTCTGTGGGAAACTCGAAGGAAAGTAATAACTGACAAGCCACCGCACTGCATTCATGATATTTACGTTGTAATACTCGCATTACATAGATATACGTGTATGTTCGTATGCGCGTACGTTCGTCCGTCTTTGATTTGAAGAGAGATTCAATCGCGGATGATGCACATCGCCGCCTTGACGTCGCGAACTTAACATGCCACGCGGTACAATCCGCGTGTTTACATACAAAGATTCCTGATTTACTTCAAATAATTATAACAACATTGTCGATAATTGCAATATTTTTCAAATTTATTTAATTAGATTTTTTTTTCGATTGCTTTGATATGACTCTTAAGAATAGAATCGTTCCCCCCTCCTGCCCCTCCTTGTTCCGGTCTTTCATCATTTCGATTTATAAGGTGGCACGGATATCGGTTAGGAGGACGCAAAAAGAGAAATCGAGGGTATTCTTTACAGGTTGCGATCCACCCCCTGTCTCGCGTGGCTCAATTCGCGTATCCGCCTCGTTTAATGTCCGCTTTGCCCCAAACACGCCATAAACACGGCCCCTCTGCAATTGTCGACGGTTTCCTATGCGCGAATGTAAAACGAGGACCATATTCTCCCCGCGATGCGGAGAGAGCGAAAGAGGAGAGAACGGGAGCGAGAAAAAAAATGGAAGAAAAGAAGGAAAAAAGCACGTTAGGTCCCGGTGGGCGCGCAAAATCCACTCGCTCTCTATCTATCCCTATCTTCCAAACCTCAACCCTCGCGTTCGACGTTCAACAAGTGTATCGGAGTAAAAAAAAAAAAGAGAGAGAGAGAGAGACGCGCCCCGGCCATTATCGGTGAAATTGGGAATCAATAGCCCGTAAAGGGATGGGGCTTGTGAGCGTTCCTCGCGTACTGCGAACGATCCTCCACCTTCTACCGCGTGCACGTGTAGAGATGCGTGTAGGTCATTTTTATTGTACTCTCCCTTTAGCCGAATGCAGAGAGAGGATAATTCGATTGTCGCCTACCGTGTTTAAAAAAAGAAAGCAATGGAAAAAAGCGAACGAAAGGGCGAGTACTGAGAGTAAAATCTCGACAACGAGAATACACGTGCATCGAATTGTTATAGATATTAATTGATTGTACTGAAACTCGTGGAACGTGTCTCTTTACATCAGCGCAATCTGTTTTTATGGAATACAAATATTTTTTCGTATATATAGATTTTCTTAAATATTAAATTTCAATAAATTTAAACGAAAGAGACCGTGTATTACATTCAAAATTTATAAGAAAAAGAAAATGAGTGAGAAAAGTATTTCCGGCTGACTTTTTATTATGATTCAGTCAAATAAACCTGATTGCACGGTGCACTATTTACAATACGGGGCGGAAACCGTTTCATGGAAAATAATCAAACCGTCTGAACCTGATTCCGGCGTGATACCTGCCGTCTCGTTCTTATCGCCATTCCCGAAAGTCTGTGTATAAAGTGTTGATGCAACAATGAGCGCCTAAATAAATGCCGATTTGGCTCGTGTGACATGAGACGTATCATAAAATTTTGTTTGCCTCTCTTTATAGAGAGAGGAAGAGAGAGAGAGAGAGAGAGAGAGAGAGAGAGAGAGAGAAAGAGTCACTCCGCGTATACAATACATGCCTGGCTCGTAAAACTCGCGCCTTCTTTCGACGATTCTCACCCCGCTCCCTGTTATTTTCTGACTTTATTGCGGCACTGCCCGCGCACGGCTGCACCGTTTACAGAGTTTCGTTTGCACCGTCGAAGGATAAGGCGGCCGCATAAGGATCGGCCGACTGCTGGCTGGCGCACCAGGTGGAGACAATGTTTCTATTGTGGCCACCTGTAATCAGCACACTCCCCCTGGGCGTCGAGTTCCGCCAGGTGCTTTTCCCTGAACTGATAAGTCCGTTAATTTTTTTATAGCCTTACGGTCCTACGCAAACAACGACCTACTCGACGCACAATAACGTTGTTCCCCTTAAATCTGATCAACTCAATCGCGAATGGAGTATAACACGCCGTGTTCAGATACTGCAATTTGTTCCGAGTTTATACTCCGAGATAGAGTAAAATTATTACACGATTTCTATTAAAGTTATTTTGTGTTAGTTTGGCGCAAAAAAATATTCTTAAAAAAGAAAAATCACATTATCGATAAGTGTAAGTTGATTTTAATTTTTTAATTCTATGCTTTTGAGAAAGATTGCAATCTGTTGGATTCTTTATTTCTTTTATATAATAATTTTTAATACGAGAATTTTTTTTTATACGATTTTATAACTTATTCTATTTTCTATTCAGACTGTGCAGATGAACGATCAATAAGTTTTACTTTGCCCGCCCCGGAAGGATATCAAAATATTCACTGAGTTTCCAGTATATCACCGCCACGGGAAATGGAGCATTTCTCGTTCTCGCGCGATCTCCTGCGTTTCTTCCTTTTCAGAGGCAATGGAGCACAGGAAATGCGCGGTCGATTGACGCGCCTTTATGGTCGTAGCGATATAGTCGAACATGCTCAAAGTATTACCATATTGAGAGGACGCCCTCGTCACCGGGGAATCTAATTCTTGATTTTCTCATCAAATGGTTGAATGTCGATATCTGTATCTGTGTTGATATTCAACCTCACGAAAATGCGTCAACAACTCTCGTCGTTACCCCTCATTGGTGCCATCATTGAATATTCTCAAAAAATTAAGAAAGGTTCGATGCTTTTTGAAATTGTGCAAAGCATGTTCCTTTTCGAAAAAAATTTTTTTTTAATTACGGAAAAGAAACAGAGATGTATCTTGACAGATATTGCAAATTAAAGAAAATGAAAATTAGAAAAAATTTTTAAGACATGCCATCAAAGTTCGCGCTTCGACATCAAAGTCATCGGCATCTTCAAATCTCCACCCTTCATCGGGAGGGTTCGCGGGTAACGATGACGAGGTGCGCTCACCGCGGTACTTCAAGTACAAGGCTTGTATTTAAAACATCCTACCCGCGAAATACCGATATAGGTGAGGTTTCGTCGTAAGGGGACGACTCTGAGGGGTACGAGACGATAGAGCCTTCCTGTTTTCCCAGGCGGTGGATGCTTGGGGGTTGCCGAGCGTACGCGAGAATTTGCTACCCCTCCAACCCTTGCTGCTAGCGAGGTATGCCTTTGGCCTTTGTCATTTAATATCGGTGCCGGTATGCAAGGACTCAGGGTAAGGAAGCCTCGGGTGATCGCTTTGATGGCTGGGCGGTCCATTCGCGAATTTATGGCAAGTTAACTCCCCTCCGCCCTTCCATCTTTAACCTCTTCTAGCAACTAGACGAGTCACCACAAGTTGGAGAAACCCCAATTTTGATCGAAGACGCTCCAATTGCAAGGATACTATTTCAATGAAATTACTTGAGCTATATCTTGCCTTGATTCTCGCGAATTCTGGACAGTGCCACAGCTAATCCAAACTAATCCGATGTAAGATAATTTGAACTAATCTGACGTAGATATACATATCGAATAAGATTCTTGCATACCGAATCATTTGCCCCAAATATGTTATCAGGTTACAAAAAATTGGACATCTGTAATCAGATATTTTAATTATATAATAAAATTGTTTCTTTGTTTTTTACATTAATATAATCAAATGGATATTATATAAAAAACTAATATTTAAAAAATTTTGTTTTAAAATTACATGTGAAAGATACTATCTTTAATTAGAAATTATTCATTCGAAAAAATTGACACTGTCAAGTCTTTTAAAATGAGACTAATAAAAAGGGTTGGCAATGCTCTAAAATCTTCCCGTATAGCAAAAGAAGAAGGAGAGGAAACGAAACCAGAAAGGGGTACTTGACTAAAAAGGGTCTTCAATGTAAAAGGGTTACCGCGGAATTAAAAGCGCGGCGACGATTATTGTCAGCAAGGGATTGGGCGATCAGTTGAAAAAGTTAGCGATCAGTTAGGAGTCAGTAAAACCACATGAGCAAAACGTTTTTGTGAAAAACGCGAAAAATAATAAATAAATATGTGCGTATATAGTATACCAATAAAAAATAAATATAATAAATATAATAATTTTTGATTATTTTTGTACAATTATCTCGTGTCCGATCATATATCAAATTTAAGAGTCTAACTTTTCATAGCAAATTTTAATAAAAATTATCAAAGTGTGAAAGAAACAAGAAATTGAAGAAAATAAAAAAAAAATGAGAGAGACAAAATGAAAATTGCGACGAATTATGGGTGTCGACGAGGCGGATAAAAAAAAAATAAAAGGAGAGAAGCTGCGCGCACAGAGACCCATCCCTTTCGAATCCTGCAAGCAGATATCCGCCGTAATTACTAATAAGTTTTCGACACGAAATGAGGTGAGGAAAAGGGAGAGGGTTAATCCGAAAGTACGACTAAAAGGGGTTCGAAGTTACTTCTGATACCTAGCAGACGGAAAACCCGGTGGGGCCAATAAGAACCAACGAAGAGAGGAGGAACGGATGTTCCAAGGATTGGACGAAAAGCGAGAGAAAGAGAGAAAGAAATCGCTCCCTTTTCCATCGAGAAGTCGGATAGCTGAAAGCAGTTAGAGATTCGCGATGTCTTTTCGATTCCGCGCCGAGATATTCGTAATTACTGTTTGTGTTTCTCTTCTCCGTCGAGAGACGGCCGTATTTATCCCCTTGAAACCCGACCCTCCGCCGTCGTCGTGCCGATGTCGTATCTTTCGAACTCTTCCAACCAACCCCCAGTCGACGTCGTTCTTCTCTCGTCCTTAAATCCTACCGAAGATACCCCGATTCACGATCTCTCCCTCTACGTCTGGCATTTGGTTCACAGAAGAAGTAGCCCGCTCTTCCAAATTCTTCCCGTTAACATAGATCCTTATCGCGACCCGAATACACGGTCAAAAGAGAGTAATGCTTTTCGAAAGGGTGATGACTTAAAGATGAAGCGAGAATGCTTTTAATTCGATGCATCTGTCATTTATTGATGTCAATATGGAATTCGCTTTCTGCGAAGTTTTAATTAGATTGCTCGTCACAAGTTGTCATATTCTGAAAGTTAAATTATATAATATTTAATATAATAAAAAAGTTGATTTGTCTTTGAGAGATCCAAACCATGCGTCTCAATATGTGTATATATATATATATATATATATATATATATATATATATATATGTATATACACATATATAACAGAGATATAATAAGGTTTTATTGCAAACTTTAATCAAGAAGATTTCAAAGTTATGATGTAAAAATGCCAAAGATATTATGAAGAATAAATCTTCCAGCAGAATGGCCAACATTCGATAGAGGAAATAATTGATGGTAGGTATTAAAATTAGGCGGCAGAATCAATCAATATTTTACGATCGTTGATAATTGCCTGACTGCTTGCACTGTGTGACATATTAATTACTGCACAGATATATTAGATCGCTGTAGAAGATCATTCATCATTAGACTTGCTACAAAGTAATCGTTCAACCAACGCGAACGACAAATGTGATATTTCTTATATATAAAATCCCAACTCTCTCTTCTTAGTACTCGTCTCACTCTCATTAGGCGATATCAAAATATTTAATGTTTTTCTCTCATTAAAATAAAATGTCACGTGCGATAGAATCTTTTCTTAGTTATAGTAATTTAACAATACATATTTAATTACGCCAATATTTTTCAGATTATTAGTGTCAAACTTCTTCTTAAAATAATCATCTTAAAAAAGTTGTCTTAAAAGATTTTATCATCTTTTCAGCTCTGCTTTCACCAGAAACATATGACATTTAATAAAGAATTTACACGTTATATTTGATAGCAGAGAGATTAAGTATTATCGTGAAATTTAAAGAAACATGACACATTGTGTACGTGTCAAATATATAATATATAAAATGATATGATGTTTGTCGCATTTGAAATATCTCATGATGGAGACTAACTGAATTTGAGTTGAAGGGACAGTTAACTCGTCATATATATTGCTCTTTCCCAGATTGACGTTATTCCTTCGGCTCTGGCCAAAAGATAAACGTGGTCATACGTGGACAAGGTTGAGACAGTAAAACGCGGCGTGGCCTCGAAGGGCTTTTAGATAGCCGAAAGACCCTCGTTTGCTACTACGACGCTTCGAGCGGTAATGTTTTCCTTCCCGAGCAGGCTGCTTGATTTATTTTATTGCTTTTGGCCTAACGTTCGGCGTTTATTTCGTCGAATTACAAGAAAAGGGTTGCTCGCGCCAGTCGCTAAAAGGCTACTCTCCCCGCCCCGCCGCGCCTTCAAGTTCGCAATCATCCCTCCCTCCTCCCCGGCCCCTTATGCTATTTCCAGTTATAATTTATCGAAAATACTCAGAACCGGCGCGATAAAGAACAAGATGCAAAAATGAGAACAGAAGAAAACCATTTAAGATCGATAAGTAAAGTTCATTAGAGATAAGCATTACGTGCAAATTTCTCTCGCGGGTAGCCAACGAAAATTGAATTTCTCTGTCTGATTCGATCTCGGCCAAAGAGTTATTGAAATTTAAACGACAGACTTAAAGGCGAGAATAGGCGAGTTCGCTTGGCGGGATTATTCGGGATATCAGCGAAGGCAGGAAATCGATGTTTATTCCGACGCGCCGGGTAGGAAAGAGAAGCTCCGCAGGCATCGTTCACCATCTTAATGTTTGCAATGGTGTTACGGTTGTGGGGTTGCTATGATAATTGTAATGAACGCCTCGAGATTCCGCGAGCCCATCTGCGCCCACGCGTTTCGGTCCCCCGCTCCTCCTCCTCTTCTTCCTCCCTGCCGCCGTGTCCTTGCCTACGTTGACTTGGAGAGGCGGTACGAGAGCGAGCAACGTTCTCTGTACAAACTCGGGAGCTCTTAAGTACCGAACTTGTTCGAATTGATTTAAGTGCTGAATGCTAAATCAACCGAAGGGCCCATCCTACCGGGTTGTGAGCGAGGTGGGAACGGAAAAGAGACGCGAGGAGGAAAATTTACGAGTCGCGCGCGCGGCATCGTCTCGCGTTTACGTGTAGTATCCTCTTCGCTATAACGGAGAAATCGACCCGACGGTGTCGACCCTCAGTGTAATCAGTATTTCGCGTGGATCAGATGCAGTTTAATGTAAAGGTAGGCGGTGGTGTAACTAGCCTTTGTTCTCCTGCAGGCTTCCGGAGGACAGATAATCGGAGATGTATAGTCTCGCCGAGGTAATTAGTTAAGCGTGTAAAACAGCGCCCGGCGAGGATACACGCGATTATTTATATCGCGGCGTGCAAATAATGCCGGTAATAAAAGCACGAAGGGGATGCGAGCCATTTGCAACTTGGATTAAGCATATTTTTTTAAAAAGACGAACGGTGATGTTGAACTTGTGCCTGCATGAGATTTATCTTGCTTGAAAAAGATGTAATATTATCAATCTACATTACATATAGATGTATATATTTATTCTTTGTACACATATAGTAAAAACTTGAGAATATTCATATATTATAACTATTGATTAGAAAACTCGAAATATATTATAGTAGTACAATAAATTATATCGCGATTATACGTGGAATTTATTTAAGCTAGTAAACGTTGTAGCGTTTCGTAATTTATATAACCGAAGTTCATATTGTGCCAGTGTGAGCGTAATTATCTCGTGATAATTACTTAATTTTTTACAGTCTCCTAGCTTTATGGCATACTTTTACGAAACGATAAACTCGGACAGGAGGATGGAACCAATCTTGAAGTTAACATATTTCAGACCTTGCAACAAGTTTTGCAATAAATTTGAGAAAAACTTTATAACGGTTCCAAATATGCCAGAAGACACTACCGATATTCCGAGTATAATATTCTATAAATTATGCTTTGCTTGTCGTTGTACTAAGAGTTTTTCTGTCTTTAATTTAAAAGATATTTATTCTCAATTTTACTAGATTTATGAGAAAACCACAGCAGATTGCAAATAATTGCAAAAATAAAAAAAAAAAAAGAAATTTTTGCAGGAACAAAGCATATCGTTTGAAAAATTAATAGTTTTTAAATATATGCATGTGCATGCATAATCTTCTTAATGATCTTGACGCAACGTTCGCTAGTTTAATCCGGAAGTATGCTTGTACATCCACCTCTAATGGTAGAAGCTATCTCGTATTCAATCGCTATCCTTATATACAATTCACTCGACACACGATAATTTGTCACCAATTCGACAATTAATATCGTCATATAAAACAACCACGTGGGACTGACATTCGGAAATACAGTCAAATGAGAACAGAGTCCTTTCCAGGAGTCCAATTTCATTTTTCTTTTCTTCTTCTCTCCCTCGATTTCTTTCTCCTCTCTTCTCTTCACGCACCGAATATACCGGCGAACATACGCGGCGAACGCGTATCCGATGACGCACACGCGTCCGTCGCGTTTTATTACACGTGTCCCCCGACTTCGAGAGAGCGGCTCACGGGAGCAAGCAATATTCATAAATCAGGAATATCGTTGAAGGAGAGGCACCGGGAGAATTCTGAAAGTGTACGCGACTACTGGTTGGTTATCGTCGTTTCGCGTATCTGCGCGCGTCTCAACTCGAGAAAAGAGAGAACTTGAGAAAAGAGAGAGCAGTGAGGACCGGAGTTCGTTTCTTTTTTTTTTTTTATGCGTAGATCTTATCCACAGGATCCATACGATCCTCCCGGCTGAGATTGTGAGAACGTTCGCGGGACGGTTAATGGCCGTGACAGCGCTCGCCGCTGACAACCGTTCGTCAACGACGCACGCTTTCGTGATGCCGATGATGAACGGCGGCCTGCGAGATATCTCTCGGTGAGAGGTGGATGCCTACGGGGGATTACGGTAGTCCTTGCTCCCGATGAACGGCGATGAGAAAGAAAATAATTGCTGAAATAAAGGAAACGAGCGATTTCTGCTTCCAAATACGTTTGTAATACCTCGCGCGGAGAAAGTATATACATACCTACCGATCCGGTCGACGATGTCGTCGTGATAATTATCACAGTACGTATTTTTCGTGCTGCCTGCATGAGATGATCATATCAATATAATATTTTTTCTCTTTAATATAATAGTGTTGCAATTTCATATTTTTTTATATTAAATATTTAATAATAAAATAAAAAATATCAAAACAATTTGATTCAGACACAATTTTTAATAAAATAAATAAATATTCATACTTTTATTTCCTTTTTTCGTCACATTGTCAAAACAAGACACTGTAGTAAAATTTTACTTGTAGTAAATTTAAAAATTATTTAATAATTCCTTTTATATCATACAACATAATGTATCCATGATATTCTCGTTTCTCTAGCGTTGAGAATCTCTGCAGGTGGTTGCAACTGCCACCTTCCTTTTCAAAGGCTGGCCGATGAGATGATTGATTGAAATATGTCCGCGGCGAGAACTAAGGACACGAAGTCCGTAATATTGCCCTTATATGGCAACAGCGGTAAATCCGCGCGCGGAAGAAGAAGAAGAAACTGTCGCAGCTACGTTAATTTGTGAACGATTACAGACACCTGGTGCGTGCACCAACTATGCTCACTGGTTGCCAACTGGACTTTGGCAGACAAAGACACGCGAGACAGCTCGGGGATGCAACGTGATGACGGCCATCGCGCATTCTTTCCTCAGGCGCGGATAGCTTTCCTAACGCTCGCCGGTGTTTTCCTGCCCGTCTCTGTGATGCTGCGAAAGCAGCCGACTGTCCCTTGGTATCTCGGCGTGATACCACAAAATGTACTGGAGAAATATTTGTTAAAAATTCTCGAAATTATAAGCGATTTGTTAAATAGCTCAAACATTTAAATTTTCAATATAACGATAAAATGTCGATTAATATATTTAATTCCAAAAGAGCAATATTTAATATATAAGAAAGGTTGATTCTCAGCGTAAAGTCAATTAAATAACAATTATAAACAGAATAAAAAATCTCTAAAATTTAAATTCGTGAGCGATTAAGAAATTAAAAATTCCAATTTTAGCGTTGGTTAATAAATTCTACAAGTTTGACATCGTACCAAAATAGTTGTATGGAGATGAACTGCTAGGTCGAATACGGGAAAACAAAGAATTTAGGCGAGACGCCAGCGAATGCAATCGTCATAGCACTTTGGATGATTGCGATTAATTAATTTTACTCCGAGCCGAGACACTTAGTTTCCGTTCGTTTAAGCTCGTTAATACGCTATCCTCTCTCCGTCTCTCTCTCTTTCCCTCTCTCTTTTTCTCTCCATCTATCTCCTTCTCTGTCTCTCCATATCTGTCTCTCTTCCTCAACTTCCTTGAACGCGCTGCAGAAACAACTCACTCAGTTTACGCCGTACATGTAAATTCATCTGCGCCAGTTGGCCTGTCACGAAGAACGACCTCCGCTCGTGACCGATCTCTGCTCGCCATGATCTCCGACCGTGAAGAGCTTCTGAAATTCGAAACTGTCGTCGTAAAAGAAATATCCGACATTACTCGAGAAAATCGTAATGTTCCGCATTACCTATACTTACGGCGCACTATAATGTCATTTATTCAATCAACGAAAGCTTCGTAATAGCTGTATTTTTACATGTATTCGTAATATGAGATGAATCAGAGGCTTCCAATTTTCAAGCAAGCAGTTAATTTTTTTCATAATCATTGAATCTTTTGATCAAACATTTCAAAAGATCACATAATCTAACGTCCATTAAATCAATGATGGCAAATTTCAGATATGTTGATATCAGCTGTTCCCGCGTCGCGAGTCGCCTAATGAAATTAATGGCAAAGACAGGTCCTCCTCTCCTGGCAACGCGGAGTCGTGGGAAATCGTTGGCGGGTCATCGCAGGCAACACATTGAAAGAAGACGTTTGTCGACGTGCGTTTACCTGAACGGCTTCTTCTTCTCGCCTCGAAACCGCTCGTAAAAGTTTGCCGCCACAATGTATCTACGCGATGATAATTGTTGAGATTAGGAGTCGAGAAGCCCGATATTCTCTCTCCCTTTCTTTCCTTTTCTCTCTTATACTTTGTCTCTCTCGATCTAGTTAAAAGTAACGGCGCTTATTCAGCGGATCCGTACTGGTGATTCAAAATCTCGGCGTTTTACGTCGGAATTCAGAACCGGTGTGGCAGGTACGGTGCTTTCGGCCTCGTAATTACATTTAATTTTTAATGAGGTTTATGGAACAACTGGCAGCGCTTGGAATGAATATTTAATGGAGAGATATTATCAATGAAAAAAATCTTTATATATATTTTTGCAATATGTGTGTTAATCTAATATTGGAGTGCGGTGAATTGTTATACAAGGAAATTTTGCTTCAAGAATTTAATTTTATATCCTGATTTTAAATTGGAGAGAAAAGTCTAATAAGACTGTTCCATCTATCGTTTGAATTGTGCAAAGATTACGCGATTAGTAAGAAGGGGAAAATTTTAATTTAATAGCGTGTATCTCCAAGAATATATATATTACACGACACAGAGTTATAATCAGTGTTGTATATAAACTGTTACTGTATCGTCAATCCCGAGCATTTAGAAACCAATGACAGATTTCGCGACAGTTCACACGAGCGAGGCATACCACCAGCCGTCTCGTATAATTTCTTCGCACGAGAAAGTTATGCGCTCGCGGCTTATGAGAATCGCGATACGTAAATGACGGCTGGGGCATTACATAAAATGGAAGTTTAATTGAAGCCAAACAATAATGCGATGTGCGCGGAACCATGCGGGTCAGGAATGGCATTCGTTATGTGTCTCTGCAGCTCTCACTCCCTCTCCTTCCCTCCTCTTTTCCCTTCGTCCTCGCGCATCTCTCCTCTCCCGCAATATCCTCCCTCTCCCTGCGCGCTTCCTCCCGCCCTCCCTCCCTCCCTCCCTCTCACCCGTATTCCCTCATTCTCGTCTACACGCCGCGTGTCTCCGTGTCGAACGTATTAAATTTCATATATCTCCTCTCCCTTCGTGAGGCCCACACTCCCACGATTCGCAATTGCTCGCATTCCCCGCAATCTAGAAATCTAGATCACTATTAATTTTATATCCTTCTCCTCTTATGACTCCCCTCCCCCTCGTCTCTCTATCGTCGTCGAACAGCCGGCGCGCTTGCACAATTGTGTGTATTAGCGAGATGTTGTTCCCCGAGTTACGGAATAATCGTTACTAAAGTTGTCGAAATGTTTATCTGATTTTCTTGAAGAGCGCGCGGAAAAATTGTGATTTCTTCACGAAGCAACTATGTTTTCGTTATTACTTTATTACGTAAAAATCTGCTTGAATTAAGAATAAATCGAATATAAAATTAATAAAAAATTTTTAATGTCTTTCTGCAGATGTATAAAATTCTCAAACTATTTTGTAAATGTAAATTACAAACACAAAATGTACCAACAATAATTTTAATTTTCCTTCCCATGTTATTCCTCGAACGTATCTCTCGAAAGAACGGCAAAGAGGACTAAGTGTCAGAGTTTAAATCTCTGATAATATTTTGACAAATGTAACAATTATGCTTGTACGCATTATGCTCTCCGATAGCGGAACGGAGATAGACGAGTCCCGATGCATCGTTAGATGATAAGGGAAAGTATAAGCTCCTTCGACGACGTCGAATCGAAGGGGATGTTCAGCGAGAGCGAAGCGGAGCCGAAGACAAAGTAATTTCAGCCATCTGGAGAGTCTTAATTAATGGGATATCTTACTGTTCCACTTCTTTCCGGCGCGCTGGTGTGCCGGCCGATTAAGCAAATATGTATCTTTCTCCCGGTCGCATGGCCGACGGAGTAATTACAATCGGTATTCGTTATCGCGCCACGCCCCAGTAGATTCCGCGCGCTCCCAACATAATTATTAAGTTTTCCTGGGAAGTAATAAATATATCAAAATTTATATATATCTGACCACGAGAGGAACGCCACTATGCGATCTTGCTAAAATATCGCGCATGAAAACGGAATGGAATCAATGTATCGAGTCACTTAATTAGTTGCGGTTAATTGGATAACTAATTTTAAGCGTCCTGTCATCTAACAACGATGTAAAAGATAACCGCGAAGAACGGCGTTTTTATTAATGAACGCTTCAAATTATTATTTGACACTGAAAGACCGATCATTGCGGTATATCCGAGTACTGCATACGTGAATAATTGCATTTCAATTTTATTTTACCATAAAACGCTTGCTTATTAATTATATTTCAGTGTTTTAGTAGAAAGCACGCCTTGTTATAAAAATTAATGCAAAGCACATTTGTGTATTATTTGTTAATAAAATGTTTCTACTCTGTACAAATACTAATCTTTTATTTTGCTACATGCCTGTATATGCAGTAGCAGCAAGAGAACAATAGTATCGCGAATGTCGTTCTTGAAGGATCTAAATTAATTTACATAAATGTTGAACAATTTAATTTGGGCATCTACAAATGTGCAGCTTCTCTACACATTTTCTCTTAATTTTGCTTACTTCTATCTCATGAAAAAAGCTCTATAAACAAAGCTGAATCGTATTACCGCTTGCTTTAAAATATAATAAATGAGTCTGCTCTCTTTCGATTAATTTTATTCAGTCAGCTGTCAGGCACTTGTATGACAATGTAAGTGTCGTAGTGGACGTTGTTTAATTATTGCGTCCTAATATTTATTTAATTTATGAAAGAAAGAATGGACATTTCAATCATAAAAAATGTAAAACAAATTACAAAATTAATAAATAATAAATATTATAGGACAAAAATATATCTTTGTCTCTAGGATATATGAGAGCAATAGTGATCAAAGTCTACGAAAAGATGAACGCGAGATGGGCAAAGAAATCGGATAAAGGACAATGAAGAGAAAACAGCAGAAGAAACGAGAGAGAGAGAAAGAGAGAGAGAGAGAGAGAGAGAGAGAGAGAGGCTTAAGAGGGACACATATGCATACATACAATGGTGCAGAAACGACCGTCCAGCCAAGGATGCATTTTATAGGTCCAATGCCTTTTATAGTCCACAGAACTGCTGAGGCTCTAAAGAGACTGCTGCGATGAGGAATCCCGTGCAATTAAATGCTTATTGCTTGCATATCTTCGAATCGATCCGCCACTAAAATGAGTATTGGCGCTGGTAGTAAAAGCTCCTAGATAACCGATAGCACTGACCACCGACCGTCTCTCAACATTTGGATTTCGAGCAACGGCGAAATATTCTTTTAAAAAAAATTTAGCGACGATCAGCCGAACAAACTTATATAAATGAAATGCCATGTCTACGAAATAATGTGGATGTAGTATTTTTCATTTACGACTTCAACTAAAGTAGAAAATTAAAATAGTAATTTCAAGTTAATTTTTGCAACGCAGCAATTAAGTGAATTCCATGACTTTTTAAATTACATTTTTGAGAATAAATTATGTTTTTTTTCATTTTTATCTGCTTTCTCGTACATTTTATATGAAAGCATAGAATTTTTTTTCTGTATCAAAAAATTTTGATGTTACTCAAACCCATTACTACTTGGCAAGAACGAGAGTGACCAAAAAGGACTGTAAATATTTTCTTGGCGGGCTATGTTCCCAGCAACGAAGTGGTTGATTTTATGATTTTATGGGTTCAATTTTATGAAGCCGTCGATTAGATTCACGATATCGTTTTCTACTCGGTTCCGTTTTTTTTTTTTATATTAAAAAAGAAGAAAAAGAATTTTCGTAGAGAGGCGCACGCGAGAGGTCTCATTGATTTTTATGATGGTTCCATCGCGAATTGATTTTCATGAAATCAATATCACGGATAATTAAATACTGTATATTGCATGCTATTAAAGCGATACTCCGTAGCGTTTTAAATCGATTCATAATTATTCCAAGAAAAGAGAGATTCTTATAATTACTATAATGAAATCAACTTAATGCGATTGTACGTGGCGTGTAATAGAAAAAGAATCGCCGCGACTGAAAGTTAAAACAATTAAAACAATAGGCGATGTGACAGTTCATACACCGCCAAGCTGCTTAATTCCCGCCGTTCTCTTTAGTGGCTCGCTCGTCAAACAAGACGGAACATGGAACAAATCCCCTTCCCGCTCTTCGAGATACAGCACCACCTCCATCTGCCAAACGTCCTACCGTGCCATCCGAAGCTGCGACTCGTCGAGCTTTAGTCAGCACGGTGCTCATTGCTACATTACTAATTTCCGCCCTCGGCCTCGGCCGTTCATATTGCCCGTGATACACGTACACGAAGCGATGCCATATGAGCGCAATCAAGCGTGCAGAGTGTGTCGGTGGTGTCCGCGTGCGAGAGATAATGCGTCCACCTACAAACTAATCTATTAGGCGCCATCTCTCTGACTGCTCACTTACATCGGTCTGTCCGGCCCCGCCGTCTCTCCACCTCGCTCACTCATTGCCCTCCTCCACTTTCCCCCGCTCTTTGCCACCGAGGTACCGCTCGCCTACCGGAAGCGGACCGACGATGCCGGACACCCACGCGCGCGTGATCGCGTATCCGACGCGTATCAGCGAGCTCGCACGGAGACTGCGGACCGACTGGCATTGCACTTGAGAGATTCGCAAATGATTTTGCAAATATGAATGTTAAATTTATAATAGCAGATATAAACGCATTTTTCAGATAAAGTGATTATAACAAGAAACGATATTGCAAATTGTGAGAAAAGTTTTTTATAATTTCCTTTTTTGATTATATATTTAAAATTCTGAAGACAGACTGAAAATAAAAGAGGATGCAGGAAAACTGATCGACTCACAATTTTCACGATTTTCATACATACGCGATGCAAATAGAGGATATTTCAAAGGTTTGAATGTACTTTATTCAAGATTGAGGAATCGCATAGCGTATAATTGCATAGCTTCCAGGAAAACGTGTACTCGTAATATCTATCTTTGCCATAAATTTCCGTCGAATCAACACCGCACAGTAGGCATTTTGTCCTCGACACACGAGACTCAATGAGAAATACGCGTTACGCGCTATTACACCACTGCCGGTCGGGGGAACGCTTCGAAAAAGGATGTAATTCGCGAATATGCCGTCGCGTCATCGTAATATCATCTAATAACGAACATCCGAGTGGACCCGAGTTGACCGAATGTAGTCCGTCAATGATGCGTCGTAGTGCGAGCCGTTGAAATTCATTATTCTCAATTCTCGTAAACAGGCAGTTATAAATTATTCAGGCCGAATGCCCTGCCACGTTGGGATGACCTAAGCGCTCGGATAGCCGCTAACTGCCGGTAAATTAGCCAATTGAGGACTTCGAGTATCCGCGGATATCTTATTACACACTTGGCAGCTACAGCTACATGGCGCCCGTGCGATATACATAATCTTCTCCTTCTTCCGCACGTCAACGAGATCATTTTCTACACTTAACGTCGCGGCTATAATGGAAATTGAGCAATAAATAGAAATTATTACGTATATATAAATATAAATTCATCTGACAAATTAATATTTAAACATATATATTTAATATATATATATATACATCATGGATATATATATATATATATATATATATATATATATATATATTCGATACATTGAAAAAATACCATGATGTATTTAAGTATCATAAAAACAATTTACCAAAACAATATATAAATATACATGAAAAAGAAGCAAAAGTTGAAAGATTAAGATCTCTTTCCTTAAGGTCCCTCACCTCTCTTCTGCCATTTGCCTTGAGTTTAGTGGTGCTCCTACTACAAGCGCAAAAAGAGTGGACTCACCTCATAAATCGTAATATATTAAGCAAGACGAGACGTACGAAAACGAGCGCCGCGACCCAGCCCGCAGGTGAACACGAAAATAATTAACTGCCGGATCCGCAGAGGCGTTCTAGAATCGGATTCGTGAGAACCTCCTTGCGGAAGATAGTTTCGAGAAAGACACCTCTACTATGACGATTCATCGTCGCCGCGCAATGCTAGCGGTGGCAATTTGTGAAACCGGTAAGCAAATTTATTCTCCCATAGATCAACATCTCTCGGATCGCGTCTCGCCGTGTCATTACTCCCTCTCACGATCCTTGTTAGCAAGGATTCGTGTGGCCCGCACGCGTAAAGCACGGATCTTGTAATAAGACAGACACGTAGCCAACTGAGTCGTAGCCAACGACATTTTAAGAACGTTAAACACGAATGTATCGCTATGTGTATCGTGCAAATTTTTCTCCAACTTTTAATTATGTCTCTTATTCTCGAGGCTACGATTGTCGTCAGCGAGGAGTAATAAAATAAAATCGGATATATTTTTTAACATTAATATATTATCTTCTTAATTTGTCTCTTTTTATTCTTTTTATTATTTGTCTCTTTTTATTATTATTTCATTCTCTTTTGCCAAACTTTCATTTCGATAAATATTGCAGATGTTTTTTTGTATATAAATATAATATTTCATTAATTATCGCACATACTAATTGTCAATGTAACTAATGTAAATAATTGTCGATAAGAAAGAAAGGAGCGCAACAGTTTAATAAACACATTCTTTTTAATTACAAAGCATCTTACAAGATAGGATGTCCGTAATTCTCGAGGCGGAAAAATTTTCCTCCGTTTTCTCTCATTCCGTGGCAATTTTATCGCGCGCATAGACTTAAATTGAAGCAGTTGCTCTCCGTAAGTGAGTGACTAGTAAGGAAGAGAAAGGACTCCTCTCTTTCCTTGAGCGTCTGGCTAGGAATCGCGGTGCGAAATGAACTCGAGCATAACACATCCTTGTGTATTGTTGGACGGATGCTCGTCGAGCTTAACTCGAGAAGGGACCATGGTGTAAAAGGAGAGAGGAGGCGCCATTATCGTAGCTCAAAACCACGAACGCGGCGCGACAAATCAAATCTCCGCGCTAAGCGACTGAAAACAGGACGAATAGACGAAAAGCGGCGGGAAGAAAAGGGTGAGAAAAGGGAGATCGGGGAGATCCAGGAGAGATGCACGCTCTCGCGCACAGAAATCGTGATACGGAATGCCACTGGAATTTCACCGGATGCGCCGCACTTCTCTACGAGCCATTGAACAGCCATCGCAATGTTCAATGAGTGGGGGCTTTCGTTTTAATGCACGCTCGACGAAATGGCAGACTTGTGTGTACACGCGTGTGGCATGCTTTAAAGATGATTTTCCGCAAATATATCTTTCATAGATACGATTCGTCTAATTCATTTTCACGAATAAATAACTAGATTTTTTATCGCACGCATATGCTTTGAAAGAAATTTTACATCACTTTATTATCTCGCATTCTTGCGTCGCGATAGCATCATTAATTTCTTCCGCCAAGTAACTTGTCTAAAAAGTCACGAGCGATGACGTTGATTATTTTCGTTCTAAAGCACTGATATAATAAATGAATTACAAGGGATTTTTATTTGATCGGGAACGAAAAGTTTCCCATAAAATTTCATTGCGCGTTTAAAATATTAGCGAGATCTCACGAGGTCGCATTCTTCGTCTTTCCATTTAGACGACACGTGAACTTCTCGGTCGGTGCCCCTGGCCTAGGCATGGCACGACAAGGCAACGCGAATATTATTATTAATGCGCGCGTGAGAGAAGAACGATGAGGAATGCAAGTTAAAAGGTACAACGTGTCGTATGACAGATAAGCAGAAACCAAACTCACAAAAGCCGCCGAAGCCCTAAAAGCTACGTCTTGTACATACATCTGCCCTCTACGTCTGCACGTCGTCTCCACCCCCTTCTTCCCGTCATCCTTTTTGCGTTAGCCACATTATGTTTCTATAATATGTTGTAACGGGACGATCTCTCGTCCCGTACGAACCGACACGAGCCTGAGTTTAGACGGGCGATCTACGACCGACTTTTCTCAGCGAAAAGCTCGGGTAACGACTTCCAAGACAGTCATGACGCCGTAGCGACACCCGCGACGCTTTTAACCTGCCGGAATAATAATAACCGGGCGGTAATCGCGCTTAATGCTCGTCGAGGGTTCGCCAGTTAAAAGGAAAAAGATCCGCGCACTCCACGCACACATACGCGCGCCTCACGTCTCGTGAGCGAGATGTAAAATAAGATTGGTCGATTAGATATACTTTATTACTTGACGCAAAGAAATTTTTACCAACTATTTTCGGATATCTGTATCTACGGAGAGTACGGTGGAATAAAAATAGGCAACATTTGATGGGTTCTTCTTTTTACATCTACTTTCAATAGAAACGTCTTTTAAATATATACATTGATTAAATTTGCAAAGTTTACATCTTCTTTGAAAGTCAATTTTTAGCTTTTAGCATAGTAATTATAGACATGTCTGCACAATTTAAAACTTTATATAACTGAGACGATCAGACATATTTACTTAAAAAAAAAAAATATATATATATATATATATATATTTAAATAGAACTTTTTAAAACTATTTATACAATAAGAAAATTATAGAGAGAAATGATATAAGATTTTGCTGATCTGTAAAATGTTTCGGATTTTTAAAAGTACTACACAAATTACTAAATTAGACTTCTGACAATGACGACCTTCATTTACTTAATTCAGGAGAGAAATTCGCGGGGCGAGAATTACTTCTTTACAAATTTTTTCTCATTTGCGCTGTCTTTTATTTTACACGCGTTTCGATTATCTCGATACCCATCAGCGATTGTCCGGCACTGACTATCGGTCGGCAACACGCTGTTTACGCACCGCGTCGCGGGTTTCCGGTGAAATCATCGCGCGGCCGTTTCGGCGCGGCGCGAACAATCGCGCGGCCATAGTTAACACGGTCGAACGAAGTTTCATAGCAGTGAGCGGCTAATGTCCCGGCCGAGCACTGTCGCCTCGATTAAGAAGCGAGCGACGAGGACACGCGACAAACGCTGCTGAGTCCACGAGGAAGCGAGAAGGAAATAGAGAGAAAGAAGGAAAGAATGTGCGACATTGAACCTTCGAACGAAGCAGGCGGATAAAAAGCTGCATATCTTTCCTCAATAAAGAAAAAAAATATAAAGGACGCATCTGTATGCTAGAAAAAGATGGAATTTTTAAGAATTTTCACAAATTATAATTTTTTTATATATTTAATGAAAATTAGACAGCCACTTTAAATCAGACATCTACCTCAAAATTAATTAAAAAAAAAAATCTAAGCTCTTGGAATCTTTAAATTATCAAGAAATATAGTAACGTACAACAATATTAGAGATATTTGTCAATCTTTAATAATTGTATTTGGCACGGAATAGAAGACAGAATTCCTAAAAAATTATCACAGCTTCTCAGGCGTTGATAAGTCACCGTTCACGCCTGCGCGCGGAGATAGGCGTAATTTACGGAGGCCGGAAAGAGCATAGTGTTACTTATGAAAAACAGTTATAGGAATCAGGCATCCGTCATGCGTACCGGCGTATGATGGCCGAGGACAACGGCGACGACAAAGCTTACGCACATAAGACCGCTCTCGATCTCCCTTGGCCCGGCGAACATTGTCGTGATCGTCGTCGTCGTCGACGGCGTCGGAACGTGACGGTTCACATAATCGTGACGGACGTGATAATCGCCGAGACGCGCCGTCGTCACACCTCGTGCGTCGCTCGAGCTGAGCGCTCACTTACAATTATCAGCTGGACGACGTCCGCTGCGCGCGCTTTCCCGCCGACGACGCCAGTCTCATGATCCGGACAATGGTCGGAATGTGCGATCATCGGATGAAAGTGGAGCTTTGTATTGAAAGAAAGGACAGTAGTTATTTAAAAAAAAAATGTATATATAAAAAATTAAAAAAAAACATTTATAATGGGATTCAGTCTATCTCGATTTCAAGAGATGTATTCATTCTAAAAAAATTTATAACTTTAATATTATATGTGTGTTGGTAATGTAATGTTACTACTATAATAGAATATTCTTTACACAAAAGTTCTATCACTTTCTGATAAAACTGTTGTGTGTTATTCTTTTTGTTATAAATATATAACTATATATACATATCTTTCTCAGCGCTTAGATTAGTATCGAATTAGTAAAATTATCATTTCGAAAATCATGACGTGCCAAAATCGCGGACTCAAAACATTTTCTCTTTAACGCGTATTATTAATAACAAAAGGGCGTTTTATAAGAGGATTAGAATACAATTTGGAGACCTGCTAAAGCCGCAAAGATACGAGATGACGAGAATGTCGCGTCGTGTCGCGCTCGAACGTTCGCTTCGACGTCGTCGTCGCGGCTCGAAAGAGCCGCATGCCGTATCTAATAGTGAAATAACTCAAATAATTCAAAAGGAGTTATGCGAATGTCTTATCGTCCTGACGCTTTGTATTACCCATCCCGACGATGCCTTGGAAGGATGAAGAAGACGAAGGCGACGGTGGTGGGAGTATATTTTTAGAATGATCTATGTCTTTGTTTGATTCCGAAGATTGCGCTTTCCCCGGACCAACAAACCGAGTGTCTTAACGGGATCTTGTTACGGACCTGACGGCATATGTTTTCGGATTCCTGTAGGTCGGTTTCGTCCTGGGACAGACGTGTTATCGGAATCACGAATCTAATATTTCTCGCCTCTCTCTTCTTTTCATTCTGCTGACAAGATAGCCCGTTAGATTCATGCCGATCTAGATTACTGTCTCTCTCTCTCTCTTTCTTCTCCTCCTATCGCACCTCGCCATTTTTTTGCGTTAAATAGCTCGTTGGATATATATACTTCTCATCCATCGAGATCGGTTTCTTTGTTAAAATTAGATATTTATCATTCAAATGTGCAAGATTGAAAATTTCATTGAACGTTACTGAACGCGATCACTGACTTGAAATGTAATTATTTCGCCTTTTATTATCTAATTCCGGTAACATAAGCCACAAGTGATTCTTAGGATTGATTACTTGCTCCGGAAGCATAAAGATTCCCGTCTGATATGTCTGTCACTGGTATTCACGTCACTTTTAATCGAATCTTTGAGATGAACCTGAATGTGGAATCGGATGATTAATAAGAATTAATGTGACAGATCGAATTAAATTAGGAACATTGATTAAAAAGTGCCAGCGACTCTGAAATTATTCTTAGAAGAGACACGAAAAGATATTTCACACATGTATTATTGTACAAAATAATTTTTATCGGAGTATTATCGGAGATGGATAGAAATATTTAATGAAATTAATTTTTAGTCTTTAAAGACTAGAGATTGCATTTATTAAACGTATATCTTAACCACAAAATTATTATTAAATAAAAAAATCATTTGTAAATCTTATTGTCACCTATCGTTTCAACGTTTCTCAAGAGATTAAAATTTTCAACTTTCTGTCATATTTTTATAAATTTTATATATCCTATTTTCTTTACATTTCTTTCATGTAATCATGTAATATATTTTACTCCACATATTATCAAACATATTATCTTAGCAAATCGGTAAATTGCTAGAATCAAACAAGATCGCGCCTAGACGAATCATCGCCCAAGATTCAAGTAGATCCTCATCAGTAGATTGGACTTTTGAGTCGACTTCGCACGCGAAGCATCATCCCTCGCAAATTATCCCGCGAGAGTTCCACTCGGTGGGCATACATACTCACACAATCGTTCATCCATCTGCAAACATATATATACACACACACGTACACATATATACGGTATATGTATCCACGGCGCGCCTCGGCGACCAAGTAGGAGGAAAAAGGAAGAGGTCCACGAACGCGAGGAAAAAGGCAGCGGAGGAAAATAATAAGAAAACGAAGCAAAATCGCCTGGCCGCCGCGCGTCTTGCACGACGTGCCATGATCAAGATCGCAAGATCTAACCGGCGGGCATGGTGCTCATTCGACGTGCTATATTTATCGGTGATCTTACCGAGTTTTCCGACCCCTTATACTGGCCACGCGTAGGAGATATCCTACGCCGCCTCGATATTGCGATTCTCCCCACACACGTACATACAATTATATTTATAATGCGACCAGAGAGGCGAGAAGGGACGGGGAGGGGAAAGGGGAGGATAGAGAACTCACACGCGCGAGAACAATGTGCGCATGAGTGCCTTCTCGTCTCCGTCGTCGTGCGTGAGCAAGCGCGGGTGCATGATTGCGAAGGATGCGCGCCGTATGTGCACGGGAACGTTCATTAACGCTTATCAATAATTACGTTTCTATATTTATCACATAATAAGCAAGTCTATCTCGCCATTAAGCGGCGTGCCCTGCAGACGGCTGCAGGGTATACGAGCCGCGCGCAGGGACATGGTCTACTTAGCTCGGCCATGCTACGGAACGCCAAGACTATCTGAGTTTTTCCGAACTGACTGCGCTCGTTGAAAATTTTTCCCAGAGCGTCATCCTTAATCTTTTTCTCCGAGCTACCAAAATGATAAGATGTATCTCGTTCTCTCCATCGCTCGTCGTTCTGGTAGACACATGACGGCGTAAAATGTATTTCAGATGAAGATTAGTCGATACGATTTGTTTCGATGAGATTTATCTTTTCGGTGAAATTATAAATTATAAATATAGATGTGTGTAAAAAAAAAGAAAAATAATATAATGGAATTAATTATTGTTTAATTGGGAAATATATATATATATTTTTTTATAAGGAATTATTGAACGTTCCATTTATTGCATGTTGCAGCAACAAAGATGAAAAACTTGTCTGATTACTGATCTACTGTAGTCATTTATGGTTGAACATACTTTATCAGTACGATAGTCGCGTGAAGACACGCAAACTTTTTCATTAAATGACTAATAATTATGGCGAATCAACCAAGCGTACTATAACATATAATACTCGTAATGGGAGGTAACATTGTATAAGATTATAATGGGTAGCTAGTAACAAGGATAGCGCTAACGGAACGCACTTGCCAGGAAGATAGTAATCATATATACGTGCTCTATTTTAATCGGGATGTGCGTACCAATGATTTACGCTGTTGTCTACCCGTCATTTCCCTTCTAAATATTTATCGGCCAGCTTCATCGCCATGGGAAGATTTTGGCATTGACTATGCGCGCTAATGCGAATTCCATTTGAAGCCACTTTGTACGTGTGTGCAACAATTATAGATTATACTTTACTGATAATAGATCAGATATTTCGCAAGAATAAAAAGTATGATTCGTATTCATATACTTGCCGAATAAGCAAGCGGTTTTTTCGTAAAAATTTTGTTTGATCGATCAGACTCTGATTTTCCGAGCTAATTATCCCGTTTCGACGTGAAAACGACGTTAATGGCCGTCGAGACAAGCTTTTCTAAGGGGACGCAATCCCCCTCCCCTCTCTTCCATGCCTTCGTTAGCTTCTCCGCACGAGCCGGTGCGACATAGACGACGAGATGATGGGAGGAAGGAGATACGGAGAGAGGAAGGTGGCGATGGCTGTTTCGCCCGGTATATTAATTTAATTCTTTGGATACCCGATAGATGATGGGAGGAAAGGCGGTGGGCGCGGGGGTAGGTCTCGCCCAGTTTGAATATTCATAGGAAAGAGGGAATAGAGATCGGGTGTAATAGAATTTAAATTAAGGAAGGGAGGTCGGCTGAAACTGTATGGAGAGTTCCATAATATGATAATGCGCGTTCTATCGATATATTCCTACGGCCGGCCGTTCCGCCGGGAGCTCGAAAATAGCTCGAGAAATTGTCGTTCCGTTGATTGACCCCCTGCACCGAATACTACGCTTCGGGATCGACCCTCCCATTTGTCGCACCATCGACTTTTACGGCTTCGCGTATGAAGCTTGTAAACAGCTCGCACGATGCGCTTAACGATAATATTTTTGCGAAATTTTTACTTGCGTCCTAAACCGCACACAAGTACAATCTTTATATTTCGTTACAAATAAAATACACTAAATGCCAAAATTTATATAGTCTTATTTCGTCATCTTGTAATCATACTCTATTTATGATCAGTTTGGCACATGCTTATTTAAATAAAATTATACTTTCCTATTTTGAATTCTCACGCTATGTATTGTCGTAGAATTTTATATATATTATATTAGACTTTCACAGTCAATGGTGTTTCGACAACAACAATGCGCGAGAGAAGGTTACTTCATATAAACAAGACCGGAGCGTCTGCAAGGATTCGTTGGCAGGAGGAACTTTTAATACGACTCCGAAGTTAAAGTCCACCTTTACCACCTTGAATCTTCTACTTTCGGCCTTTTCCGCCGACAAGAGAATCTCCCTCTGATTCTCTGCCCCTCGGCGCTCCTTAACGTCCCTCCCCCGCCGTCCCTGCGGCGTCAAAGTCCTTCGTACCTCGCTCGTTCGCTCGAGACGTCTCCAATCGTAATCGTCGTGGAGTGTTAATGTTCCCGTTAACTCGCCTGAAATGTTTAACCTTGTTAACTCTCGCTCGGCGTGCACGGCGTCCGTACGAACACGCATCTCCACTTCTTGAATACGTGGCAGGCAGGTAATCGGCATGCGTTATTTCCTTCGTCTTTTCACCCTCACTCTCACCTTCGTCGAAAAAATACGCACAATTGCGGATAGTAAAAGTTATAATTTATAGCGATATAATAAGATTCTCCCTGCGATCTTCTTAAAATAGATTTAAAATTTAATTGATTTCCTTAATTAAAATATTTTTAAAAAATTTTTTTGCAAAAAAAAATATATATTTATGTTTAAAAAAATTTCTATAATATAAATACAAAAATGTATCTAAAAATTGTGTAAATAATACGATAAATATTTACTAATTTAAAAATGTCTCCAATTAGCGAAAGCTCTTATATGTGTTATAGAGTATATCAGTCCGTTGCAGCTCTCGCGGATATATACATGGCGTGCGGAAAAGTGACTGCAAAGTTTACCTCGAAGCAACAATCAGTTAAACAGTTTCCTGCGTTCACGGCGATCGCCGTCGTCGTCGGTTCTGTGCTCGCCCCTGAACCTCATACCAAACTCTCGTACGCGCTCTCCTAGTCACGGCGAATCCAGAAGCGAGCGAAGAAGGCGGGGTAGATCGGCATCGCGGATAAGCGAAATAAAAGTTACACTCTCCTCATTGTCCGCGGCAGCTTCTAATTACGCACATGAGTCGTATGCGTGCATCGGTAAGCGACCGCGATGCGAAGAGCGTGTATATTGGTTTATCCGTATCCTTTCCCCTGTACGCGGTATCTCGGACGTTGCTTCGCTTTTTAGATACGCTCGCTCACATTTTCTCGTGCGCGTATACATCGTTGCATCGCAATGCGCGTCGCGTCAGAAATTTACGCGCAAGCTGTTAAGTCTGACTTTATAATGTCATCGCGAGGCAAGTAAAATGAAATTCGTTATTTCCTACAATCTAGAACAATCGCAAGAAATATATGTATCTTTGGTACATCACCGCCAAAAAGTATTGTTTTTAACGATGTTGCCTGGCTACACATTTGATATAGTGACAAAAGGAAAATTTGATATATTCATACGTAATAAATATAACATACGCTTCTGTTAAATCATAAAAAGATGTTGCTGATATATCTTTTGGCACGATGGCGTGATTCAAGGAAACACGAGTATCTTGCTTCCAATAGAGACGCTACCGAGAACGGCGCGTATTCGTCGTCGTCTGTGTAAATTTGCTCCACGGTGGAGATAAAAACGGCACGGTGATGCATCTCCGCACGGTCAGTCGCATACTCGAGCCGAGTTAAGCTCGTTATCGGATGCAGATCGGAGAGAAAAGAGTGCGCGCGAGAAGAGAAACTCTTGCCGCTGAACGGGCGTACCGAATCCTACGACGTCCCTAAGAAACGTTTCCACGAGGGTCCCGAGATGATTTACCGGGCCTCGTCATAAAACGGTACCGCCGCTCCACGCACGGGGAGACACAAGAGAGGTCTGATTATCGCTGGAGATTCGCGCACAAAGGGGGCCTCTCCTCGCGGCGGAAGGGCCCCGGAGATTTAGATATTTACGCAGGAGGAGGGACAAGCGCGGACGAGTCCGTGTCGCGACTCCGCGATCAGGTTCATTGTTGAGGGATCAAGACGCGGGATGGACCCTAAATCAGCTGGAACGAACTCGGCGATCTCGAGTCCCGTCGCATTCTGCGCTGTGAAATAAGAGCTAGTCGACAGGACTTGTTTTAGTCAAATTTCAAGAAGCTTTTACTGCTTGTTTTACATGTTATCTTGGATATATAAATTAATTTAAAAAAATAAAACCAATACAGTTTTATATAATTTTTTTTAAATAAATTTCTAAGAATTCTCCCTCTCACAAAACGGTTCCTATTATATTCAATTTTTTTTTTTGTATTATTCAAAATTTACAGAAATTTACAAAAATCAAAAATACAAATAACAAAATATATAAATGCATATTAATAATTTTTCCGATTACAGAAAATATTTACGTTTAATGTAGAAATGATATTATTCGTCGGAATTATTTGTTCCTGTCGCGGAGTCAATCACGCTCGAATTCAAACGTCTAACTTACGAGCGTCGTAAGTCAAAACGAAGGCACCAAGCCAAGAATCGCACGGCTCGAAGCGTCGTTGTGCAAATACCGAGCAAACGATAGTAGGATCGGTAGCGTGAGTGCGAGAGATATAAACACTGAGAAGGACCGACCGAGAAACGGTGGCTGATCGTAGCTGGGTCGAAATCTCGAATCGCAAAACCCGGAGGAGAGCATTAGTGTTATTTTAATCAGGAAATATAATGATCGCCGTAGTCGTCTCGCGGCGGGTGCGGGAAGAGACAGAGCGGATAAACGGAAAAGGAAGGTGGAGGGAAAGGGGAGGCGGAAGGATGGTTCCGATGGCGTAGCTTGCGAACACAGGTTGCCGCGCATTTGTTACGGGCCGATAGCAATTGTTACCCCTATCTACGAGTTCCACTGCGACACTGCAGCCCACCCGTTTGGTTGGTTGCGCTGCCTGGATTGCAATGTATACGTGAATGCGTATACAACGTGTACCTGTTTACTGTGTACTTCGTCTAAAATGTGAAAGAGAAAGAGGAAGAAAGAGAGATGGAGAGAGAGAGAGAGGAAGGAAGAGAGGAAGAGTGGTCTCTTATGTAAACGGCAGCCCCGACGCTGGGTATAGATTGTATTCTATCGGTACATACGGTAATGCTACCCTGGCATTGGTACAGACTGACTCCAAAACCACTGTGATTATTTCGGAAAGAACATGACACTGACCTAATTTTAGCAAAACAATTTCACGTTACACTCCATCGCTTAAATTATTTTAAAATTCAATTACTTTCATATTTTTTTTATGCTGCATATTAAAGCGTTTTCTTACCCTTGAATAAATGAAAGAGAGAAAATTTGATTTTTTTTGAAAAACGACAGGAGTAAATTATATACGATTAACTGACTCAGTATAGGCGTGTCAATGACTTCTATGTTAAAGAAGAATGTTTTAAATGGCAGTAAATCATAACAATCGCGTGCAATGAAACGCGCGCGGTTCATGTTTACGAAGCCTGAAAAGTCTCAACGTGGCGTTGGCTCGAATCGTACGCTTGAAAAATAGCCCCGCAATAGTTGAGTCTACAATATTTCAATCATATACCTATAGATACGTCGAGCTCCGATCGTACTTGTCAAAAAGAAAAGAAAACTTCCAGGATTAGGATGGGACCAAGCTTTTAAAGCTCTGCCAATCACGCGATTGTGTCAGCGTCATCCTGTTTATGTGGCATTTAAAAATTGCATCGCTACCATCGTTCTGCTATTTGATCGGCAGGATTAATCATCTTTCAGTTCTTTTGTTGTAATCTAAATTTTAGGGCGAGAAGAAGGAGGGGAGGGAGTGGGAGAGTTCGATTCGACGCTCCCCAGGTCGTGTGTCGTCTGTCTCGCGCGATGACGTCGCCGTTAATTACAGAAACTCCGCGTATCCATATTCACGTGATTACCGGAAGACGGTGAATTCGTTCTGGATAAGACTACGCGGCGTGTGTCTGCCGCGAGATTGAGTTCGACTCATCTCGAAATGCTTGTAGCGACTATCCTATTCGTACATAGTTGAGTGGCGCGGCGGCGGGTACATAGATATAGGGGGAGACGGGAGAGACGGGAGGCGTGAGACAGAAGAGAGAAGTGAAGAGAAAAGGGAGGCGAAGGGGAGGGATGAGGGGGGGGGGAAAGAGGGGGTGGACCCATGTACGCCGTGTATCTATTTGCAGACACAGATAAACACGGATAGAACCAACACCCCGATACACCCCGGGACAGAGCGAGAGTGTTCTTATAGTGGAACTTATTGATCCAACAAAACTCATTTCAAGATACAGTGCGAAGTCTCCAAGATACTGCTCTCCTACTTCTCTCTTCCCTTTCCCTCCCCCTCCCTCCTCATCCGTCCCACCTCGCCCCGCATCATTCCCGCACTCCACCCGATTTTCCTCCCCCGCCGCGGCTCACCCTTCGTCCACGACCCTCTCATCGTTCGACGCCCCATCCGTACGACGGCTCTGTGCTCTGACTCCCGTATCGTACAAGACGTCCCTTATGCGCGCAAATACATGTATATATAAACGTATGTGCGTATGTGTGTGTATATATATATATAGATGAAGCGATTAATGCGTGTGCAGATAGGATTTCGAGGAACGAAATGACACTCTTTTGAGCCGCTTCTATCCATCCGACGCGAGTCTAAAGCATAGAAATCGAATTTAGACAATTTATTTTGACGTAAAGAATAAATTGATAAATCCAAATAATTATCATAATTAAATTGATTACTTAGAGCGTACGTCAATTTTATTTTATTTTTATCACATAAATTTATTATATTTAGAGAATTTAATTTTTATTTAATTTAAATTTTTCAATAAGCATCCGTTCTATGAATTTCTACAAATATCATCGGTTCGTCTTCGGCGGGATGCATAGATTCGTTTAGAATCTCCTAAGGGGGGAAAAGTTAATAATCTGAATCAACGCGTGACCTTGTACTCCGGCGCCTTCTCTCTCTCGGCTTTCACCTTTCCTCACCCACCTCTCGCCCAAAATCCAAAGTTTCCTCGAGCAACTCGACACTGGAAGCAATTTTGGCGTCGACTAACCCCCTCCACCGCGCTCTCTCATTCACCTAGCCCTCCGCCGAGTAGTAAAGGAAAGTGCATAAAGTTGTAGAGTGTCGCTGCTCGCCTGCATTGCTCGCTCCTCGCTTGCATCAAGAGAAAACAATTCTAGCTTTCGCCTTTCGTCTAGCTCAATATTTTTGATACACTTGTTTTTTTTTTTTTTTTCTTCTTCTCCTAAAAGAAACATAAACCATCTCCTCCTGTGTCGATATTTCCTCTCGTTTGCACGAAACTTGAAAAACAAAGGTGCGAGCAAAAAGAAAAAGTATAAAAATAAATATGCTGCTAGCACATTTTCTTTCAAGTTTCATAAAGTATTCGTGCTTCTCATTTCCTTGTGCATTCTTTTTTTTGTCATTGTCTATTATTTATCATATGACGAGGACTTCTGCGCTGATACATCTTCGCGCGTACAACAACATTTGAATCAACGTTGAACGAGCAAACAAATGAAGAAACTTACGATTGCGTAAAACTGTAAAGTGTCTGCGGTTTGTTTGCCGGCGGGAGCATTTCGAGGTAAAGGCCTAGAGAAAGAGGGAGCGGAAGTGAGACGGCGGCGAGGCGATGGCGGTGAGAAAGAGGGCGGAAGGGTGTCGGGGTTGAGAAAAGGACGAGGGCGAGGAGAGATTGAGGAAGGAGGGGAGGGTTTAGGTAGGTGAGTCGCGAAGGATGGGCGAGAGCTTGAGCGGGGTGGCGGGAAAGCCGTAGGAGGAGGTGAAGGAGGAGAAGGTAGAAGAGGTAGAGAAAGAGGCGGAAGGGGTGGAAGGCCACGAATGTCGGAGGGAAAAGAGGGAAAGAGGATGGAGCGGGCAGGCGAGAGGAAAGCTGGGAGAGGGAAGGAGGAGAGTGAGTCGGAGGAGATAGATGTATGTAGGAGGGCCGCTCGATACAGCCCCAGCAACCCCCTCCTCCACCTTCTCCTGAAGCCAAGCATCGCGTCGCGAGGTTAAAGTGAGAAAAGTCAACTCCAGTCACTCGGCGAGTCCTTCCGCGCTGGAACATCGGGACTTAAGTGACCAAGTAGCATTTGCCCGACAAACGGCTTAAGGATCACTCGCCTAAAAGGCTTTTTGGCGTTTGTTCGTCGTCATCCGAGAAGATTTTCCTTTGCCATTTTTCTTTTCGCGCGCGCCTCGTCTCATTATCCGTGAACTTCTCAAAGCTGTTATCACGTCGGGACGGATGATAGCCGAGGTGCGGCAAGCTCGATAATAGTCTCGTTGCGCGATACAGAGAGAAGCGGTTGTTACTTAGAGTTCCGCAACGGAAAATCTCGTGGCGGAAAATCAGCACGTTCAAAATTAGGGGAACAGCGCGTACTAATAGTCGTCGTGTCGCCCCCGCATTCATAACGAGAATACGAGGTAGTAACTACGAGCGGCGCAACCTTCGTCGTCGACGCAGTCCATGCCACGGACTTATCGAGAGACTTTTAAACCCACTTTCCCGAGTTAGCTGGTATTCAAAATTCGAGTCGAGAGGCATGCTTGCGCCGGCAGAGGCTTGCCAGCCGGAGACCTGCTGGCTTGTCACTCGGCTGATTATCCAGACACTTCCATGTGCCCAGCCACGCGGATACGAGTGCATAAACATACGAGCGAGCGCCATCCTAGCTAAAGAGTACCTTTATCTCTAGCGAGCCGCTTCCTCTCCTTCCCTCCCCCTCCCCCATCTCTCTTCTCCCCATACTTTTCATCCGTCCGTCCGTCCGTCCTCTTTCTCTCTATTCTTCTATTTTTCTCTTTCTCTTCCCTCTCTTACACCACTACTCTTCTTCTCTCATCCTATTTCTCTCTCTCTCTCTCTCTCTCTCTCTCTCTCTCTCTCTCTCTCTTTTTCTCTACATGAACCACCATTCTCCTCGTGTGACGCTGCTGGCGTTCATGGGAGGAGGAAGAGGAGGTGGAGGAGGAAGCTCACGTAGGTTACTCCTTTCTGCCGGCAGAGGATATTGTGATTTTAGCGTCTGTGTAATTATGGAAATTAGCGACATGGAAAGCCTAGGATAAAAGGGTTGATTATAATCCGGGCGCGGGAGTGAGGACCGACCCGAGCGTCTCGCTCCTCCGCGTGACCGTAGATTAAAACGCTCCTTCTACACTCGCGCCTTTACTTCCACCAACTACCCCTATCCTCCTCCGTCCTCTGCATATCATCTACTCCCTCCCTCCCCTCCCCCCCTTCCGTTCGTACTGCGTCGTCGGTAACCCCTATGGACTCTGAGAACCATCCACCCCTTTTCCCTCGCGTGTTCCGTCGCGAATTCTGCGCTATCATCCTCCCCGTATCCAGAATCACTGGCGATATTAGGATCAAGTTTCCTCCGCTTTGTATATGCGCTTACCAGCTGGAGGCGTTTAGAATTTCGTCTGCTGGAATGAATTATAAATGACACTTCTCTTTATCTCAAGGCGCGAAGTCGCTCTCTTAGAATTTGCGCGCGCATTATATCCGCGTACATTCCGTTACAACATACGTTGTCGATATAATTTCTTAACAATTCCATAATATTAAAATGAGGTCGACAAGCTCGAAATTATCATAGAAATTTCGATATATCTCCCGAGATACACGATAACTGGTTTTTTTGCGGTTCGGGGAAGATTAATCTCCAGTCTCGCAAAACAATAAGTCAGTCAACCGTCTGCGCCGTTGTGTCCCTATCCTTTTTTTTTAGAGGGGGGAGAAAATCGCGCGAGAGAGCATCGGAGAAAAAAAAGTGCAAGAAAAGAGAAAAGAAAAAATGGCGAATCCAACGAATTGCCTGCCACGAGGTTGGCTGGTCGGGGTGCAATCGCAATCCAACCCTACGGTAGCACCGTGGTAGCACCTCTTCACCCCCGCGCGCATCGCCGCGACATTGGCGTAGATGCGCGCACCCTCTTCCTCTCGCTCTCTTCCTTCCTCTCCCTCTCGCGTTCCCGTTCGCTCTCCCACTTTGATCCTCTCGATCCCTACTCCTCCTCGCTCTCTCCTCTCTTTCTCTCGCTCTCTCCGACAACGCTTTTTCCCCATCTGGCTATTGGACTACCGCGGCGTTTCAAGCGGCGGCCAGGAACCTATGATGTGATCGGGTATCGAATATCGGCTGGCTCTCCCATTGGTCGTTCACCGCGCACGGTCGCAGCACCGGCGCGGCAGTTACGACTGATTTGTTACGTAAAAACGTCGATAGCTTCTATACCCTCTCTTGTACCACCCTCCACTGCGCGCCCTCTCGCACAGCCGCCCTCCACCCCGTCGTACTCTGTCCGCTCGCCACCCACCTCGCCTGGCCACCCCTTCGACGGTCCTCGACATACCGCCACCGCCCCCAAACGGGTTTCGCTTGCGATAGAGGAAGGAATAGAATAGAAAGGAAGAAACGGAGAGGGAAGACTCTCTTCTTTTTTATCGGCGCCGTGCGTCGTTGTCTGCTCATTCGGCTGGGTGCGAACGCATTGTCGAAGAAATGGCCGGTAGACGGGACGACGTTTTTCTTCATTTCGGATGAAGATTTCACTTTCAAGCTTCTCCCATCTAAATAAATCTCCACGTCAATCAAACTGGCAATTAATGAAAAATAACGAATTAAGATGTTACAAATATTATCACATATGCATATATGCTTAATGATTGATTCTAAATTTGTAGCATCGTTTCGAATTTTAATCTCACTCTCTCTCTCTTTCTCTTTAAAAAATTCTTTTCAATTTAATTTAATTTTTTATAAATAAATTGTGTATTAAATTTCTACAAAGATATTGCAGAGATTTGATTTTTGTTTCATTTGTGTTATCAATAATAAGCTTAGGAATTACATTATTAATAAATTTAAAAAGTATAACTTTATTGCTCTAAGATAAAAGATTATTTTATTATCAAAATATATCATCACTGATATATTCTAGCTCAAGTGTAATATTTTTTAATTCGACTACGTTGAAATATGAATAATAAGAAGAGAGAAAAGAAACATTCTGTAGTATCAAAGAACACCTTACGTTACAACTGTAAAATAATATGAGCCATCTACTTAGTGACTATATCCACTTAAAGGCATGCAACATTATCTTTATATATATTTGCCTGCTCTTCAACCTCAATTCTACTCTCCTTGTCTTGCAGACTTCTAGACTACTTTCTCTTATAATTCCTTGGCAAAACTTCTCGACAGAGAATCTTGTAGAAAAAGAAGATACAGTAAATTATACTTAAGTACTCTTTTTAATGGACTATATAAGCCAAAGTATTTGTGTGTTTGTCTATGTTTGTAGTTTTGCGTTAACGATGTAAAGTAAAATCCACTTGTCGACTTTGTAATTTAATAATCACGAAAGCAAGGAGGATAGAATCTGAGATTCAAGCTACTAAGCAGGGCAGCACGAAATTATTTATCCTCGCGTATATTACACCACGTAATAATAATTACACAATTTCAGTATCCCGTGTTATCACCTCACCTCTCACGTATCGTGTATCGCATCTATGCCGTATTGATCGCCCGAGACCGAATACCTATCAAGATACATATATCTTTCTATCTAGGTTGTGAAAATTTTCCACGTTCACCGTCGTTTGTATCTTTCACACACCGTAGCTATCGAGCATACGTCATACGAGACCCCCAAGTTAAAACAAACGCTTGAAAACGAGATAGAAGTTTCTTCGACGTCACAGATGAATTTTCGCATCGAGAATATCGCGCTTACCTTTCTCTATCGTGGGCGCCGACCGAAGGTAGAAACGCGTTACGATACTGCGTAGTGACCGTATTGTGGAAGCGTATTCAATGGCGCTCCGCCATTTAACACCCCAGCAAGCCGCGAAGTTTCCTGCAATGAAAGCACCGGCGTGGAACCTATTGTGAAAATATCTGACCACTGTCCGGTGCAATGAGGTATGGCCGGTCCCGGGAGTGTTGGCTCGTCGAATATAACACGCGAGGTGTGGTGTACGTGCACAGTGCCGGCTATGAGTGTGCACGTGCAACAACATCGACCGAAAATATTTCACGCAAGCGCCACTAAAGAGACATAAACGCACTTAACGACAGGTCCACGTCGTGATATACAAACCCGCGTTACAGACCATTTTAATGGCGCGAGATATTAATCGGCACCGACACGGTCGGAATTATTCACCGTGTCGCTCCGCTGTGCTAAAATAAATTCTTCCCCCGATACTACGAATTATTAACCGTGTGGTGATAATGAGCCGTCGCGTGGTTTAAAGAAGCGACGCGAGTAAATGATCGAATTATTATCGCTCGTGAATTCTATACGGTCGTAACGATGGTATCGTTGTCATGTAGACCGAGAAGAATGCTCGCTGATGAGGCATTTATTCATTTATTACTAGCTTCTATTTTCGTAAAAAATTATATTCAGCTAAATACATAAACAAAATTTTTTTCGTATTAAAAATATGAATTAAAAAAATCTTAGTTTTAAATGAAATAAAAAATTATCGATAAATCGAAATTGCTAAAAGGAATGAGCATACAAAGAGGGAGGAAAACGAATGATGGGAATAATGATAAAGAAAGAGAAAGAACCAAAGAGCGAGAGAAGCATGATGCGGCGTGAGGGTAACCACGATGCGAACAAAGTACGACGGTGAGAGGAGAGAGCGCAGACTCAATATCTCCGAACCAAACCCTCCGATAGGTCGAGGTTCGACTTCGAGGGTGGGAATAGATTTCCAATCGCGCGGGGGGTGGTCCTACAACGGATCGCTCGGATGCTCGCTCACCACGCAGCACCCCCCCGGTAAACTCCTGCTCGCCTGGCGCCGGCAGAGGGGTCCACCCTTTCCCGTATCGATGGACCAACGCATCTACACGCAACCCTCACCTCCGCCCCGCAACACGGCGCGGCAGTGCTACACCCCTTTTCGGACTCTATGTCGTCGGGGTAGACTGCCCGCAGCGAGACGGAGAGAAACCTGGAGAGGAGTGGCAGACCAGCACGAAGAGGAGACACAACTCTATTGACCAGGGTTCGATGCGCGCATCTGGGCGTAACCCATTCGTTCGTTCCGTCGGTCCAGAGAGGACGACGAAGAGAAAGAAAGGGAGACAGATGGAGAGAACGCGAAATAGAGAAGGAGTAGATAAGCAATAGTAGAAGAGAGAGGGAAAGAAAGAATGTGGGAGGTAGTATAGCAAGAGGGTAAGAGGGAGAAAGAGAGAAAGAGAGTGAGAGAGAGAGGAACAGAAGAGAACTGTGCCGCGCCTGCGAATTGTCGTCAGGGCGACGGCGACACTGGAAAAATCGAACTGAAATAAACCGAAGCGTTTTCTTCGCGGAGCTCGAGCACGAGCTTTCCCTCTCGCTTGTTCTTTTACAATTTTCTCGGCTCTCCCTGTTGTTCCGTCGACCGACTCGCCTCGTTTCCTTCTATCACTCTCCCTCTCCTTCTCTCTCTCTCTCTCTCTCTTTCTCTTTTTCTCCACCTCTCCTTCTTCTCGTTTGCCAGTACCTCTCTCTTGTTCCGTCTCTACCTCTCCTACCTAGGCTTACTCCGTTCCTCTCCCAGGCTCCTGGAGTTTACTCTGTTATTGCCAGACCGTCCAGGACGACTACGTTGGACTTTCGACGTCGATCGCTAGACTTCTACCTTATTCCGCCTTTTCCGCGGTCAATATCCTTTCGCACTACATCTTTATTGCGTCTGCCTTCGTTCCGCGATACGCCCAGGTGGTATAGCTCGCATTATTTCAAATCAGTTATATGATCCTATTATAACATTTCATTATCATACAACATATGATATTCTTATTTATCACCAGCATTAGTTTTAATATGTGCAATCATTTTATCATAAAAATAGCGCTTTGTATACTGCAATTTAGGATCATATATTTCTTAATAATATCACTTCGAAAAGAAAATTGATTTTTACATCTAATTGTAAGAAGCTGTGACAAAGAGATAGGGGTGAGAATGTCCACAATGGTCGTAGCAATCCTGCGGATAGAAAAGTGGAGAATCGTTTCCGTAGGAAAGGAGGCGGAAGGAGGTGAAGCCCTCATCTCTCGTCGTAGATCTTCAAAGCTCGTCGCAACTTTCAGCGGATGAGTTGTTGGAGCGATTTAGGCGTTACCGCACGAATGGTCTTTTCGCTTCTTCGCACTGCACTCCTTCCGCTTCCTCTCCGTCCCTCACGCTTCTTCCCCATCTCTCTCTCTCTCTCTCTCTCTCTTTCCCTTTCTTTCTCTTTCACTTCCTCCCGCCAGATCTGGCAGACTTTCTACAAGCCGGAGAGAGCCACGCCGGTATTTACACGTCTCCGTGGCGCGCGAAACAAAGAATTATTATTTGTATGCCCTCGTGGGTGGCGGAGGATTTTGCAGTTCACAAACTAAGTTAGCAGCTACAACTCCGTGGCTTGGTTTGGAGGTGCCGGTAGTGGATGGGAGTTTTGCGGGTGAGAAGAGGGGTAGGTGCTGGTGTCCGGAGGTGTCGGTGGAGGAGAAGAGCGGTGGGTGCTTGCCTGCCTGCTTGCTTGCCCGCCCGCCCGTTTACCTCTCTACGGTTTCTGAGATTATGTGTTGCGGATATACGGGAGTTACAGCCCTCCGTCCTGATGTTGGAGAAGGTCTACGTACGTATGCGCGCATGAGAGTTCTCTCCTAGCTGTTTCTCTTTCTCTCACGCCTTCCTCACCGCTCTATATTTCTCTTTCTTCTTCCTTCCTTCGGGTAGCGCCCATTGTATTTTCGCACGAGTGTACACTTTTATAAATTGTCTGACGTACCGGGCCACCACCACATCGCCATGCGAGCCGGCACCGGATTAGATTAGCAGTGAGTTATAACGCCTCGGAGGAGCGAGCGAGAAAAAGAGCGCGGGGTGGCGAGGAAAAGAGGCGTCTTTCTTTCAGAGCCCTAATACGCGAATCTGGGGGACCTTTGATCCATTTTGGAGTAGATGATTCGCGACAAAAATACATCTAACTGTAATGCACGCAGAGACTTGAAATAAATTTCTTTGAATTTGAAAATAACAGAGATATTTATTGCGAACGATATTTGTTGGAGTGCTCGCTAGATTATGATAAATTTTTTAAATCTACGACTGTACAAGATTATATTTATTCGAAAGAAAGAAGGATAATTTGTTTCTCTTAACAAAGTTATACATATAAGGTAGAATAGGAAAAAAAATTTCTTTCCCTAAAATTTCAGCAAAACGATACTAAGTAGACTGGCGAAGTTTAATAAGCTACAATAACGATATATGAAATCCGCTGGATAGGAAGTTAGTATTCCGAGTCATTACCGTCGAGTATACGATTTTATTAACTCAAACTCACTGCGTCACTTCCTGAAGCACGCTGCCCCACTTGGTTCTCCTACTAATAAGCTTTCATAACTAACAATCTTGTAAACCAAAGTATTTCCGAGCACGATGCAAAATCTCTGCAACCGGGTCGTACAACCACAAAATAACTTCGTCCTGGCGAACTTCGAAAAAACTTTGCGCTCGCGAAGATTGGGAATAGGAATGCCGGGGGTTTCGTGTGGGCGCGAGTTTCTTAGTTCGGTATCTGGCGAAAGGAAACGTAAACTGAGAGAAACTCACCGTGCTCTCGAAGTGAGTCCCCGAGAGGTCCTTGTCTGGGGACTACCACCTTCTCCTACGGCGAACAGGCAGTCGCGATGGGAAGGTCGGTCGGAGGTATTGATCTCAACTCTTGCTTTTCTCAACTTTTTATCCGGCACAGCCAACCGCTGCGTCGGAGAACGACGGCGACGCCGGCGACGGTGGAGCAGAGCCGGCAAAGCCACAACTTACTTCAATTCCTCATTCCCGTGCGAATTCTTGGCTTGAACTTATGACCAACTCCTAACCCCTGCAGCTGCGGACTTCGAGATTTTCGAGTCCTTCGGATTCTTACGGAGTCTTGCCAAGCCGTCTGTATCTCGCTTTGACTTTTGTCAATTTTTCCATTTGTTCTGAACGAGATCAATGAAATGTTACATCAACTGTTCATAAAAGATTTTTCGATAATAATTCTTTTATTGTAAATAGTATTCTCTGGTTCACATATAAATGCTTATTTATAAACCAAAAGAACTCTCAATAATTTGAATTGTTAAATTCTTAGAAATATAGAGAGGTGTCATTTTTTATTATAAACTTTTTTATAATTGAAACAAATATTACGTATTATATAATTTTACGGATATATATTATGCCCATACATTTTCATGTATCTTCGTATATAAAATGTATTTTAGAAAGGCACTCTTGTTGTTCATCGACATGCGCACGAGTAAAAAAGCATGCCAACGAAAGTTAAAAACACGCACCATGGTAGCAGGAAAGGCAGAACAGGTAATCGTGGCCGAGGGGTATATACTCTTTAAACTTAAAATTCAGTTTTCGTAATATAATCTGTAATCAAGCATCCATGCAATCGCTCGCGCACTTTTCCTCCACGCGCGATATGATTTAACTATTTATTTATAAAACAATCCATTCGAGAAAGACATGATAATCGATTTTTATCGACATCTATAGAAATATCTGTTTTCCTTATATAAAATCAGTTGCTTAATTATTTATATTTATAGATAGTTTTTAAAATATATTACATAAATCAAAATTTGCACAAGAGAAAGATTAATTAAATAATGTCCATCTTCTAATTTTATTCTCATTTTCGATTTTCGTCTTATGTATTGCCATTTGTAACAAAAAAAAATTAAACCATTAGCTTTGAACTTAATTTCACTTTTAATATTGCGCAAAATATAACAATCCAATTAATTCACACAAATCAATAAAAAAAAAAAGCATTCCGTGTGGTAAAATGCGGGAATATGTCACTCGGATATAGCGAAACGTGGTGAATAATCGCACCCATCCCGGGACTGGCTGCTCCTTCAGAATTAAAATTCAGTTTCGCGGTTTAGCTTGTAAGCAAGGTACGAAGCAAACTTTCATTTCCCATCCAGTGAAATATCGTGTATTTATTTGTCTGTGAAATCCTCGGTTCCTCGTCTCGCCCACCACCTACCCTCCGACACCCCCGGGCTCCGGCGGTAGTGTAGCGCCTCTTTTGGGCATGGGAGCCCGCAGAAACCGTGCTGCGCTGCGCCGAGGCGGCAGCTATCTACGTTTCTACCGTTTTCACGAAATTAATATATCCCTCATATACTTTGCATATTATTGCAATATTCCGTAGCTATTACTCGTCCGCCTTTTCCTACCTCCGCCGGAGCCCCGCCTCGTCCCGTCCTCGTCGAGTGCGATACGCGAGTCGAAAGATGTACTGATTCCGCATCCCGAACCAAAAGTAGATCTCGCTCTCCATTCCTAATTCTCGTGTCGACTCGTATCGTCTACTTCTATTTGAAATACCGTTGATCTCGTTTCCGCCTGATTATTTAATATCAAAGATTACAACAAGACATATTATAGCTGAGCTGACAACTGCTGAGTTGAAATGCAAATAATGTTATAATATATAAATAATGCTCTGTATATTATTTTTTACAATTATACATACACAACGTTTCTTAAAGTAATTATCGATATATTATCGTCTCTTTGAAATCATGCAACGAACGTAGTTAAAGAATATCTACAGTAACAATACACACATTTTGTCTCACATTTTAAAAAACGTTACAAAAAATTCTTTATAAATATGTATAGCTCAAAATTTTCTTATATGGTTATTTAGTAATCGACAATTTGTAATTCTTAAGATTCACTACAATCTTTCTTCAACACGCAATATTACTGTGAGCACATAGTAGTCTTTAGTCTATTAATTCCGCAAAAGCACGTGATTCATACAATGAAAAATTATGGTTCGTTTTCTATTAAAATAGGCAGATATCTAAAATCAATTTTACGTGCGTACTTAATAACTTTGGTTTAAATATAGCATCATTTTATCAGAATCTCTGTCAGTAAAGAGAGAAGATTAATCCTCGGTCGGTTCAGTGACATCCGTAGTTAGTCTAGAAGTAGCTACGTCTGACCTCCTTCTATTTAAAGTACCATTGCCTAATGAGAAGTTCTAATTAAAAAATATAAATTCGATCGACATTGAAACTGTCGGAACTTGAAGTCGATACACGCAAACAATATTTTGTTTGTGAAAATTTCTTAAGAATCAATGACTCACAAACTATTTTGTGTTAAAAATGTACTACTATAAAAGATATCGTTAGTTGTGCAGCTATCGTTCTATGATAACAATTGAGCGTGTGCGATTTATCATTTTATATTTTGAAAATTTTAATATATCGTAAAAAATAATTGCAGCACGTCATACATAGATAAAGGTTTGTATATTGTACTAATATCACCAACTTTATATCATCACCTTGTTAGGCCAAATAATACAAAGTAAGCATAATAACTTCACGATCAGCTGTTCGGCGAATTAGTAGAAAATACATAGTGTAACCTAAAATAGTTTCTCTTCTTCTACGGTTAATTTGATCTGGACACAAAGTTAGCTCGTGCGCGTTAACCCGTTGCTGCCAAAATAGCAACTTAGTTCCTAAGCTAATATGTAACTGTCTTGCATTGGGATAATTAATGTTTACATTCACATACGCATATATTGGACGCTAAATCTCCTCGCTATGTGTTGGGCGTTCATGCGTGCGACATGCTCCTTCTTTCGATGAATTTGCCAGGCCTATTCGGTTAGTAGAAATTTTCGTAGGGATATAATTATCGTTCTAATGTGACAGAGCATGCTATTTTCCAAGAATTCATGTCTGCTGACAAATGCGGTTGCAAGAAGCGTGGAAATCTACATTAGAATCGTTTCTAGATATACAAGTTTTGAAAAGCTAGAGAAAAAGAAAACACGTGTGCATGTGTGTGGGTGTGTATCTACTAAATATGTATCTATGAAATTTATATAAATTGCGATATTAAGCATTTTGTGCGATTAATATGAATCACACAGTTACCTTACATAAACTATATTATCCGTTATTCATAATCACTCACAATCGTAATTGTAGATCGATAGGCATTGCTTGACAAGCGGGCTTCTGCTTAATTTAATCGGATGGCTCGGATGGCTCCCTGCTCTCTCCCTCCTACTTCATCCGCCATCCATCTCTTTCTCTCTCACATTTGCATCTGCTAAGTGATAAGTAAACCCCCGTAGACATATCCGGACAGACGATAAGCGGGAAATAAATCGCAAAACTTTAAGTAGTTATAAATCTATACTTACACCGGCGTCGAGAGACAGAGATAGAAAGAGAGAGAGAGAGAGAGAGAGAGAGAGAGAGAGAGAGAGAGAGAATAAGAGAGAGACGAGGTTTTCGGCTCGAAGGAATGAAAATCAAGGGCGAGAAATGGAGATGAGGAGGAAAATGAGAGGCTAGAAAGGGAAGCAAACATAGCGGGAGGCATAAAATATAATTGCATCGGGTGGCATCACTTTCCTGGACGCCCCCGCACGCCAATAGAACGCCTCCGTCTCGCTCCTCGCATTTTAATGCCTAAATTATGTTTGGCATTAGAGATAGACGGCTGCCTCAAGAAAATCCCTTTTGATTGCGTCTCTGGATGCTTCTGGATGCGCGCCTTTGTTAAGTCAACAAGTTTGTTATTTGCAAATATGGCGTAGGCGAAACACGAAATCGATCGAAAATCAAAGAGTTTCGCAAGAGTTAATAATATAAGATAAAAAACATGAAACAATATATAGATAATATATCCTTGGATAATATATTAGCGTGAATCGCAAAGCGAGAATTGCGTGTGTACGCGTGCGAATGTGTTATACATCGTATCGTAATTATTCACCACAAAAAGTCCTGTCATTTTTTGTAATGCTTACATCCGAGGACGTTTACCAGCTCGGAGATCTTCTGCAAGTTCAAAGGGCGGGCTTATGATTCGCGGGGGCTGATTTGCTGGAACATTTGTTTAATTAGCTCGCGCTGTCGTCGCTGACCACACGAGGACGTTCGCGCCCGTCGTCTGTCCGTAGCGCGGTAATAGGCTCGCACTTCCAAATGGATTTCGAGATTTATGCTAACACGCCGCATTTGTTCGCGCGCCATGGCTCACGAGATCGCGTTTCGCAATGCTACCATACGCAGACGCTACGTAGGACCGTTACCTAACACGCGCGACCCAAGTCATCATTAATACGATATATACTTGTACTATTTTCACCATCACAATGCGAAATAATGCGAAAATAAATAATTGTTGCAAGTAGAATTTTCTAAGAAATTATTACTCTATTTCAAACACAAGCTGAAGAATAAAATTGATATAATAATATTCGTAAGATTTATTCCTCGCTTTTATGAATATATTCTGTATGCGAACGTAAAATGTGCCTTAATAGTATCGACGTGGAAAGCTGAGCGGTAGGGAAATGTTTTAGGAATATTAGTAAGCAGAACGGAGAGTGGGGGAGGAAAGTGGCGGCGGGTCGAGAGCTCGTCTCTCCCGGAGGGTGAAACGCGGGAGATTAATTTACGGTGAAAGATAAGGAAGAACAGCGAGGTCCTCTCCTCTCATCCGACAGGATTCGATTGTGTCTCGCGGGGCAATAAATGTATTTCAAGCCGCTCGTGCCGCTCGACCACCCCGTCCGTTGTAAAATATATCCATTGTTGTTGTTGCAATTAGTCATGTGGCGACGACCGCGCGTCCCGTAAAGAACCGAATAATATATGTTCCCGATATAAGCGGAGGACGTTTATTTTCAGTCATCTCCAGCGAGAGAAGACGCAATGGCGTAAGGGAACGGCGGCGAAGTGGAGCGCAGAGACAAAGAATTTCATTCAACATTCTGCGAGGATTAGACGTGGATGCCGAAGATTAAACGACGCAAAAATACGTGATCGTGAACTCTGAATAGTTTTACTCAAGAACAAAATATTCTATCATATGCTATACGTACTATATGTGTATATCATATCGATAAGGGATATTTTTAAATGAAATTAAACGCTCGTTCTAGTCTCATCTCATTACATTTATTAATTAAATATTCAAAATAAGATAGATTGATAACAATCGGCGAATTCGATTCTGGATTCAAATGCATTATCTCTGAATCGAGGGCAATCTTTGAAAGATGCGAAATCGGTTATACCAGTTGGCGAACATTACCCGGAAGATACGACTATACAAAGATAGGAGTGTGATACGTTCCAATTTATCACTAATGCACTGTAACGCCCACCACACTAGCATCGATGTAAGAGCTGTTTCTCCTGCGTCCCAAAAATCGAAAATAGCGTCTGTGCCGAGGCTGTTTGCATTAAGCCTACCGACACGCAGTTCTCGACTTGTCAATCGTTTAATTAAGAATCCGATGACGCTCGCGTTGCTGCTTGCCGTATCGTAAATGTCCTATACGTATATGCAAATATTTAGTGACAGCTACAAACGTCAATCGACTCGAGGAAGTCGAACGTCTCGCCTTTCTGTCACGCTGTTGGCTCATATTTTACGCGAATTAAATTGGCACGGAAGATTCGACATCATTCAAATTTACGCCAGAGAGATATATGCGTATTAATTCAAATTTATACACTCGAAATAATGATGCTATTTTATTATATATCTATAAGCATTATCGTGTAGTGTGACACAATTGATTATATTATGTCTTCGTCGCACTCAGACGAAACACGGATGTTTGTTGTGAGATATCTAACGTGCGATCAACGGTCAAACATAATAAATGACGCATCGACCGCAATGCACTCGCATTATAAAAATTGAAAATTTATACAAATCGCTCTCGCGACCGATCCGTATCTCTCGCTATCAATAGAGGCTGAGCATTCCAGGAATAGGCTGTCACGAACAGTGCCAATGCAGCCACTAACCTATAACTTATTTCACGTATCGTTTGACATGATGCATTCGATCCAATAATATCTAGCAACATCAAGAACGTCGTCGACGCGACTGTGCATCTATTGCCGGCGAGGGAATTCATAAATGCGCCGGCGCATTTAATACCGCGATTTTCCCTGAAGCGGCAATGCCGTTAAGATTAATCGATCTTTCGGATTTCACTCTCTCGAATTACCAGGCGACTTCCTCTCTCCGCGATAAATGCGCAGCCAAATTTATGGCGAGTTCATTGCGCTTAACCAAGGCGATGCCTGGAGCTTGCGATGCCAATGACGAAGAGAGCGATACGCTGCGACTAGCAGTTGTGAATTGTATCTGGATTTTACGCTAAGATTATTTTACGCGAAAAAAAGTGTTCTTCAATTTATATTTTAATTATTATATAAATATTATATTTCAAGAGAAGCAATATTATTATATTTTATATGTGTTGTCATATGTATTCATAAAAAAATTTATAAAAGAAACACGCGATGATATATAACGCTGTCGATGACGGTGTAAGGAGTTTTTCTTCAAGGCTTATCTTTGCAAGAAAAAAATTAGTGCCTGCGCGAATAAATCGTTACTACAGTCTCTTGCCACGAGCTCGTCGTGTTTATAGTTCTCCTCGCGACAATGTGAATGTAACTGGGCTACTTCCATCTTCTGTCGGATATGTTTGCTACGCTCTCTGAAGCCGACTGCTGAAACAACAAACTGAAGAACAGTGGCCACTAGCTTGCAGCCTCGATTTCTGTCACTGTCGTGCAGTGCGTATGTACGCGCGTATACGCGTTACTACTCGTATCTATTTAAAAGATAATAAATGCAGTGCAACGTATGCAAACATGAAAATATTTAATACGACTGATATGCTACATCTGTCTCTGTGATATGATTCTCTTGTTTCCTTCAGCTGACAGATGCAAGGCTAGCGTTACTTTGTCCCGGCGGTATATTTTCTTATCTCCGAGAGATACTTCTCATTATCGCGATAAAATGTTGATGTTTTCTCTGAGAGGATGTCCTCTAATTCATTTTAAATATATGTTATACGAGTCGAACTAAATCTTTTACGATTCAAATGACAAAACTCCACAAAGATAGCGTATCTTTACATGCCTCCATATGTGTATGTGGTATATAGGTTGCCAAATCTTTTTAAATCTATAAAATATTATTAAATTATTTGTGCTTTATAGATGTAGATAACCAAGTAATAATTTTAGTTTGTGAAATCTATTGCGAAAATACTATTACATTGTAGTTAAATGAACTACTTTTAGATCATGATAAATGTTTCACTTTACTCATTTAGACTGTCCGAGTGACATGTTGAAACTTTGTCAAAGTGCAACTTTGCATTTCCCACCATCTCGCATTGTTCTTTATGTGTCTTGCATCGTCATCGATAGAGATTTTTGGCACGATGAAATTCGGCTGGTATTTCGATTTCGAACATGCGAGTTGACATATTATTTCATAAAGATACGATGCTTTAGTTGAGCTTTCACGGACGCTTCATATATCGGATGTTTTGTGCGGTTTTACGTGTCTGTCCCCGTTGTTAGCAGTCGTATTATGTCTACGGAGAGGACACATTCACCGCGTGCCTCTAAACGAGGAACGATCCGGAGGTAAAGAAAGCCAGGAGAAACAAGGGAGAGATCGACGAGGACGAGACGAGGGTTGACGTCGCGAGCGGCGTCGAGCCGCTACCGTCGCCGCTCAGGACAGTCTTAATGTCATGTCTTTCGTAACGACATGTCCCCGTCATCCGACGAATGTTGCCACCCAGAAGGTGGTGGGACTACAACGAGGGTGATCGTTTGATTCTGCGTGTGCAAGTTGTTGAAATATATTACCAGCTGCGCGGTTGGAGCGTACATTTTTCTGTTAACGTATTATAACGAGGGTGGATGAGTCTCGTATTTATATTAGCGTAAATTTTCAAGAGATATTTTGATTGGATAAAAATATCGAGGATATAGAAAAATAAATAAAATATAAATTAATAATACATAACTTGGCGTTATATTAATTAAATCCATTAATATAATCATTCTAATGTCGTTAATAGCAATTTATTTATGAGTGAGACTTTAAATAAGTTAAATAATCGATTACATCATTATTAATTTGGTTCTTGAATGCGCATTACAAAATGCATTCCAAGATAGTAGTTACGTTAAAAAAAGACACTCAAATCACTTTAAGGCAATCTACCGCGCTTGTACTCGAGTGACATAAAGCGCTGGGATTACAGCCAAGGCAATCGGTAATTTATTTTTCGGTCGATTTAGCAGCAACGTAATGGCTCCGACTTGTAAGTGTATACTAATTCTGAACGATAACAACGTCGGTGTGGCGACGTTCAACTTCAGGAATGGAATATACATTACAAATACCATATTTGCTATTATTTTCTTTTAAATAAAATCAAGGTTCATTTGTAAAACAATACATTAAATTATCTCCGTCACTTTAACTTTTGATGTACATATTTCCCCGTTATATATATATTTCCCTATATATAGAAATAATTATATTCTTGCGTAGAATAAAAAAAATGACGCAATATACGTCATCTAATCAAATATAATGTGATTTAAGGGAAATCTCCGTGCAAATGAAAAACTTATATATTGCGTCCGTGCAAAATCGATTAATCTAACGAATCAAGCCAAAGCAATTTTCACATCGTCACGTTGAACGCGCGCCAGCGGCGAAACAAGCAACACGTAAAAGCCGCGGAATTCACTATATATTTAAATTATTTACCGCGATGTGGCCAAAATCTCGCGTTGATCGAGCGCTGTATCGCGGCGCCAGGTTCCTTCGTAGGAACGCTCGATCAATATTTAATTACGAGAAGAGGCGGATAATAATATTGCATACATTGTCGTGGGTGTAGAAAGCGACGGAGCCGTTCCTGGTTCATGAATCGACAGCGACGATACGCGACGAGATGCAATGTGCAAGATGCGGCTCGCTTTATTCGCGGCACTAAGTATGTCGTCGTAACTGCCCTTATCCCCCATTCCCCCTCCCCTGTTCCTTCGTCCCATGGAACGCCCCGTTTATGCGAAAGCTCTTATTTATCGCCGAAGACGCATTGCTCGGTTACGGTTGAGACGGCGACGATGCCGTTGACTTCCAACGAATACGACGATCCCGACATCGAGGATCACGCGAGATGATATTCTTAGACAGTTCGCAGCAATCTCGAGAGATTCACAGAGGAAAACATAATCAATTTATCTGTCATAATGTAATAACGTCACTTGCGATGTAAAATTTATTAAATGTGCTAAAGGCAATAAGATAAAAAAAAAATAAAAATGTATTGAATAATATGTATGCATATCTTTGCGTATCTAATATTTTTTCTCGAATAAACGAGCGATGCTATATCAATTTAAATCAATGACGCTTACAGAGATTTGAAATTAGTCTGTTACATAATTATTCTATTCTATCACCATTTATACTCGCGATAAAGATACCTCTCGTTCGAATCTACTTTCAGGATAAGACATTGTGTCTAATTGAAGCTGCGGCGATTATAGTTTCTCGTGCGTTTAATTTTATCGACATTCTTTTAAGCGCGCGCACTATATTATGCCTATCATAGCCGTTGCGTTAACAGCTCACTTCCTACGGGAATCTCGCGAATAAAGCTCGCTCGAGAAAACCAGTTAACGCGCGCGCGCGCGCTAGGAATCTAGAAAGGTCTGATCTATTCGGACGTTTACGAGCACTGTGAAACCCACTGGGCAATTACTTGGCAGATCCTCCGGTGGCAATCCGGTATAGCGCAAATTCGAAAGTGACGATTTCTATCTGGTAGAAACGACAATGTGCTCCGCAATCTCGTTTCGCTTTTAACCATCTACCTACTCCGCTGCGTAAACATCGAACGATTATTTCTCAAGCGCACGATAATCGAATTGACTGCTACGAATCAAAATTAATCCATCTTGCCGTATATTCGCGATAAACGACGTATAGATCTGGCGAATTTTAATACATTTGCCACGTATGACAACCATCGATCATTTATTCGAAACCAATGTCGCGTGATATGATATCAAGTGTATCACACATTCTCTTATCTCTCGCATCTGTTGTTCTGTGTTTCGCACATTTCGAGTGTATAACAATTATAATTAAACAAACAAGCGTAACCTAATAGATTCTACAGACCGCAAATTTGAGGCATCTCGCCGGCGGCGCTTCGACATTTCGCAAACACCGCGAAATTCCAGTTTCCACGAGTATGACGGAATGAGCGATGATCTGCGCGCCGAAATGCTCGCAAAAAGAAAATAGACGGCGCGTCCGAGTTTCCGGCGACCAATTAACCGCAACGACGCCGCTTACCGAGACCGCAGACCAACCGAAATGTTCACAAAGAGATTCACGGACGCCTGCCGAAAAGAAAAGTGGTGCCGACCTTGACGCGTACAAATGCGTCGATGAATAACCGAGTCATTTTATTTAGAGAACCAATTCGTCTTTCCGTAGCGCAGAAAGTAAGGGTAAGCGCGACGAGAAGAAAGAGAAAGAGAGAAAGAAGAGGAGACAGACGGGGAGAAGCGAATTGAGAGACACGAGGGAAGAGAAAAGAACGAAGAAACGAGAGGAGCTTCATCGCCCGAGCTGGAACTGTTTCTCCAGGAATAGCCGCGCAGTCACCGCGCTCGGTTTTTCCCTTCTTCAGGATCTTCGCCAAGACGGTGGTAATCTCGAAGTGGCGGTGTCTCGCACGGTCGATGCTAGAATATGCGACCAATTAATGCCTACCTCCCTTTGATTTTCCCATGAGGATTGATGCGCTCGCGTTCTCGGCACCAGCTGGGGATAGAATTCACGGTGTGATTTTTCAGTGAATGGCAAAGAACAACTCTCCGAGGACTGTGCTTAGGAACGCACTCGTATTTGCTGGGAAACAGTTTGTCTCTTCCTTTTTTTCTCAAATTTCTGCGATTGCCTGCGTTCGCAACAACACGACGATGCCGAGCGATCTCACTTTCGCCAAGTTTTCGAGATACGAGATATTTTTTTTCGCTGGATACAGCGAACGTATCCGCGCGAAAAAACGACGTCGATTATCGCAGTCGATTCGCACAGCGTCCTCGATTCATCGAGGTGATTCACGATCGTCGATCTGTTTCGCGGGGTGATCTTCGAGATGTAGGTGACGGCATGTCCGCGTTTTCGCAAAGTTAGGGACGTGGCCCCGGCGTGAGTTTAAAACACGCGCGCGTGGGCGACAAGTTTGTGTTTATTGTACATTTTGATGAAGTAATCCGGTTGTCTTTTTGTTTCTTTTGCAGTTGGCGAGACTCTGGCCTCATTGCCGAGCGTACTTTATTCTCGGCATTTATTCCGCTCGGTGATGGGCTAACGCGAAACGAGGTGAATAGGGTCGTTCGCGAAGAGATAAGAGACAATGATTTCTCCATCAAAGTGATTTGTTAACGCTTCCAGTCAACAATTAAATTTTTTTTCTACACTTTTCCCTCCGTTTCGAGTAATATATACGACATACGCATCTCGAGTACCGCCATAGCGCAGTTTACCGCATAATTTTCAGATGTTTATGTATTTCATGACAACTTTTAACTAGTTCAATTTCTACGTATATTTATGATGCAAAAATTTCGTCTTATACAAGTTATACATTTTCAAATTTTTACTGCTAAAATGAGATGGTGTTTTACAACTTATAATAATACTAATAAAAAAAAAAAAAACTCAACCAATACTATTATAAAATATTATATGCATAAAACGATACTTTATATAATTTATCAGTCTATTGTTATTTATGGTGGACGCTCAATATGATTCAAGCACTTTCTAATCTTTGAATTTCAGTGCATAACAGCGGAAAGTGTTCACAGGGAGGCAGCTGGTATACGTTTCTCTGTGGTGCAATTTCGCCGCGACGCGCGTCACTCACGGTATGATCGGTTCATCAGTCGGGCGGGCCACCTGTCTGGCGAAAGATGCGGCGTTAACAGTTAACGGCGGCGTAATTACTCGGGAGGATCCCGCGGTGTTACAAATAAACAAGCCTAATTGACTCGGAAATAAACTCGCTGCGGCACAGTCGGTGCCGCGAACTGCCTGTCGCGTTACGCGTTCGAGTGAGACAACGCGATAGGAACGGGGTGGAGGGAGCGGACGGAGGGGGACAGTTATGGAACACAGAGAGGACAGTGCGAGTCTGTTCGCGCCATATGCACGCATACCAAAGGTTTTGACTTATGCCAAAACGAACTGTCTTTGTGTCTGAGAAGCCGCTCCCATCTCCCTCTCCCCCCTCCCCTCGCACTTCCCGTTCGCCTTTCTGATCTCCACCCGCTCCTTGCTGACTCGTCGAGTCGCGGCATTAACCAGGATTATTTTCACGGCATACCACCGTCTTAATATAGACTTGCGAATGGTATCGAGTTCGGTCTGAACGTCCACCCGATTCTGTCTTTTTCTCTGCCTCCTCCTCTGTCTCTTATTCTCGTTTCGTACCGACATTCCCCGTTTTTGCATTCGACTGATTTTCTGGCAAGTTCGATGATATCGATCTACAGAGATGAAACACAGTCCGTAAAAATAGTCCGACGCCTATTAGTATTTTCTCATTAAAGGAAAATTCTCTTTCGAGTGGATTTGTGGCTTTTTGCTGACATTTAAAGTCGCTCGATAAGAACATGATTATCACATATTATTTCAATAACATTCTTCAATTAGCTTAATATATAATATTTTATAAATTTAATAGATAATATTTTATAAATTATATTTTATATATAAAAAAGGAGAGAGACAGAAAAATATATCTGTCTAACTCCCACAATTTTCAATATCAGAATATATTATGATACGATTTTTGAAGTAGAATTTAAATCGCATCATTGTTCACTGAAAAATTCTAAAAGTTTAATTCTACTTAAAAGAAAAAAAAAAAACGACAGCTGTGGAAATAGGAAATCGACACGATGTGTATATGATTCACAACGCCATTAATCTATTTCCACGTATTGCTCCACCAATGTCGATTTCCGCGAAGTGCCTTTTTGATCTGTGAAGATGAATCGGCAACGCGGTCTCGGTTGTATATGCGGTTTAGCAACTTAGGAAAGCCTCTGAAAGAATCGATGTTGTTTATATTGAAATCGTAAACGTTATTTTGATTGTATGCTTCTTGTTTACAATCAAGTCAGGAGAGTCAAGAGATCGATAACGACAAGTAGAGTGCCTTTCTATATCGAATCGATTTACAAGCGAATTGTTTCCTGACTGACCGCATCAACACGTTATCGAAAAAATTCAAGAGATTCAACCACAAAAATATTTTCATATATATAAAAAAAAAAAAAAAAAATGTTTTAATATATTTTAATAAAATGTATTTCTCCTAATATTGAGCGAATGAAAATTAAAAATTTCTCTATTTCTCAAAGATTTACACAAGCACATAGATCGCAAATCTACCTTATCGAAGAGACTTGGAAAAAGAATGCCTCCGTGCAAACTCGCGTCGGTTATTGCGCGGCATACGCGTTGGTGCAATTTGTTACGGAAAATTCTGCGAGTGATTCAAATAGTAAATAGGTTGCTGCAACAGATAAATAGATTTGCCGGAGATTCGTTACATTGTTTTACTGCTCTAGAGAAGAAGTAAGCTACACGCTTCTTCTGCCACGCGCAGTTATGTAGCAATAGTTATCGCGTACAGTTTTTCAACTGCACGAAAAAGTTCATAATTATATAAAAGATCTATAATTAAGAAAATTGTAGAGTTTAGCACATTAAAAAGAAATCATTTCTGAAGAATCCACGATCATCGCGTGACTGCACAACGAATACAAGAATTTATTTTGTTATACGTTATATGATCGATGTAGTTAATAACGGACACGTTCTGGAAAATCGCCTGCACCGCTATTTTATCTTACATCGCGAGATATCGTTTAACAATTCCGTGAACATTACGTCGCATTTATATGAAAACATAGTAAAATATAATTCAGAATTATCACACCATTAGTAATATTTTATGTTGCTGATAAAAAATGACTATACTCATATATTCGGAAAAAATTTGGCTTATAAATTCAATTAATTAAAGAAATTTGTGTGTGTTTTTTTAGAGAGATAATATTTATACGAAAAAATCAGGAGCATATTCAAACTCTGACATATATGAAATTTAAAGACAAATCCATCAATCGTTTCTTCATAAATTAATTCGTTCACAGTTGTTGTTAATAATATAGTTTTCAATGAGAGAAGAAAGGGAACAGTCTTAATATACCGTGTTCATACAAGAAGAGACGCGCGTACTTTAATGCGCAGGCATCGCTGTAAATTGGCATAACAGCCTAACCGTATAAACAGTCCGCAAATCCTCCGTGAAATATGGGAGTGATTAACTGTACCCATCGTCTCGGCGCATGGATCCTTGGGAGCTTTTTTCTCAGAGAGTTTATCCCCAAAATTAGAGCCTACATCCTGCAGAGTCGGCAGCGCAACGTTGCACAGACATGCAGGATTTACGCGCGTTTACACATTGCTAGCCGATGCGAAGTCGTTTCGAGCGTGCCGATAACTCTTTAGAGATGAACGAGCCGCATCGCTGTTTCTCCTGCACAGTCGGACCGAGTACCCAGCAATAACCGTCGGAAAAGATCTGATCTCGGAACGAGACGCCGAAAATAAACATTACCGCGAAGATTTTCGCCGAACGCGCGATTGAAAATCGCACACGCCGCATAATTATTCGTATCTTTCTTAATAATTTAAAAAATTCTATTCAAATAAAATTCTTTCTTAAAATCTTTTAAAATTGATAAATGATACGTATCAGCGAAAAATTTCAAATCATGTCCTGCGAAATAAAATCTCAAAGTGCACTAATCATGAGCTTGATATTTAGACATTCATATATTACTTTTCCTTAAAATGAAGAATCGAATCATTACACTTTCGTCACGAAAAAGCGCAGAGCGACAAGCAAAATCCGCTGTGTCGTCCATCCGACCATCGGTCCACCATGCGCCAAAAATAAACTTTCCCTCCGCGCTCGTGTACGCGCGTGTACAATTGAAAATGCGCTGTTTGTCGCCGGCCGGCGTTATGTTAATCCAAGAAGAAGCCAGCCGTCGCAACGCCGAATAGTCGGTAAAAGATGTTAAGACAAGATGAAAGAGAGAGAGAGAATGGGGAGGGGAAGGAAGAAGAAGAACGGTTTGCTACGCTACCAGCACTGCTAAATTAACTTAATGCGATGCATTTGATTAGATCGCCAGTGAAGTTGTATAAGGAGGTGGCAGGGGTGGGCGAGCGGGGAAACGTAAGAGCTTTGCTCTTTCAAGCTGCGCGGGGTGGCCAGAGCCTCGTGTGTTTCATAGAATTGATTAGATTCAGTTATTAATATTCCTCTATCCCTCACTTCATTTCCGGCCCCGATTAACTCGGCGCTAACAGCGTGACGACGAGCAGAGACCACGATGCAGAAGCGAACACCAACTCTCGCCTGCCTTCTTCCCTCGCTCTCCCACGCCGCCATCACCTTCGTCTTGAGTTCATCGTCTCTCATTCGCGCGAGATCGTGATGCTCAAGCATACGTAAATTCGGAAATTTTGACCAACGTCAATCGGTACATTGTTGATTGGCGGCTGGTTTTTTTCTTTTGTCATATCCTTGTCAAATCAGATCGATCAAGTTGCGTCTTATCATTTTTCGGGGATATGAACAAGGCAATTATCCATAGTTAATTATCAAAGTATACATCTCAAAATGATCAATTTTCATACAAACATACACGTGCGAGAGCAGAATTTATCTTTTCGGAACATTATAAGCTAGATGTGTATTTTCCATCGGTTATCTCCCGGAGCGAATCGATGTGATGTTCTACCGTCAAAGTAGTTCAGCGCAGACGAGACGAGAGGAGTCGAGACGCCGGGCGCACACATGCGTGCAATTGCGCGCGTGCACGCAAAGCGCGCGAGGCCCGTTCACGCATTCATCGAAGCGAGAAGCAATCCCGAGATCGGCTAAGCGACCAAGGACCAACATCGGTCGACTAGAAGACCGAATGGCGATCGCGTAACGATAAGATCATCGCAGTTTCGTACTTGTCCATTTCACCGTAATGGTCAATAAACACGGGAGGAGAAGTTGCACGGCACGTGCAGCACGCCGAGATGTGCCAAAAGTCCGCGGCACGCATCGTGTAGAAACAATTTTCCGCCATTACGTATCCGCACCATGCTGTTCGCGCGTTATTATATAGAACTAGTGTGGAAATTGCATTTCTTGATGACGCGTATAGTCAATTAGAGGATGCGGTAAAGGAATCTCTCTCTATCTCATGTACTACAAGCACAAAGAGCACGCTATTTCCATTATTCCTTGAATCTAAATTTCGATTAAAATAATATTTCAAGTTTTTTGTGGGAATGAGCAAAATTATATCTCCTGCTCTTATTTCCCACTTTTGTCATATAGATACAAGGTAAATGGAACCAATTATATTTTTGCTGAAAAAGATATTTTTCATCAAATACACACAGGATATAGTATAATGGTCGTTACAAATGAGAGGACTCTCTTCGAATATACGTAGTTGTTATTGAGTTTAAAGCACAAAACGTATAGGAATTAAAGTGCGCTCGATTTATTTGCGATCGTGGCCTACCTTAACTATGGTCAAAGCAATTGCGCGTTTACACGCGTGTGCGCGCAAAGTAAACGGCGTCTGTTCCATGTGTGTGTGCGCTACGCAACGGAATATGAGAAGCCGCCGGCAGATCGCGGAGATGTAGCCAAAGCAAACAAAGTGCCGGCTAGACGATGCGATCGTACAGACGAAGCCCGACATTTAACGATGTAATCGTTTCATTACCGTAATACATACACTAATGCGCTGACGAGGGCCTATTATTGCCGTCACCACGTCTGAATTCCCAATTGATTCGAAGGTCTCTCGGCGTTTTGGTAATTTCGCGACATGGAACAAGAAATGTCTCGTCTTCTTTTTTCTTCGCGATCATATATTTTTTTACGAGGTAAAAAAGATGTAACTTTTAACGACAATATAATAGAATGTAACTGTCGGACAAACAACGCATGTATTGCCCACTCTTCGCCGTTTAAATTATATGCAATTCCTTATCGTAATTCATTTTTTTAATACCCGTTATATTAGCGATAAAAAGCTGTTATCGGTTCGCCTCTCAATCGATTATTGTTATTAACCACTTGAAACACTTTGCATTCGAGAGGCCTAATTTCCGTTATAACCACTTGTCCCTCGCGGTTTCGCGCACCCGTACGGATGCCGCCGCCAAAGAGACGCACACAGTTGCGACTCGCGTTATGGGTGCAGACGTCACGGCGACGTGTTTAAACGGGGGGGCCTCTCTTGAAGCGGGAGACGAGCGAGGAGACGTCGCTCGAAGATCCGCGGGTAAGTAGCCAAAGCAAACGTACGTACGCGCGTACGGCTCGGCCGAGTCGGTTCGTCTCGTCGGCGAGGGTTGCAGAAAGAGATCTCTCTCTCACAGACTGACAAAAAAGCTCTCGTATAACCGGCGAGAGCGGCCGCATCGTGTAATAGTAAAACGCGTGTATCACACATGCCGTTGCCGCCGAGAGCTCGTCTCTCTCTCTCTCTCTCTCTCACTCTCTCTTTCTCTTTCTTTTTCCTCTCATCCATTCCTCGTGATCTCTTTCCGTCACTCTGCACTCGCGTATATATTTATGTCTCTGTCTTTAGTGTTTCTCGATTCTCTATCCTCTTCTTTCTCGTTCTCTTTCCTCATTTCTTCTCTCTGCGAACCGACCGTACGATTCAATCCGTTGCCGATTGTAAAAATAAATGGAGATCGCGCGCGCTTTTTTTCTTCATGCCACTCTTTCCGTTTCGATCTCAGATCTCAGAAGAGGGCCGAGTCAATGCGCCGCTGCAGCAGCGGGGCTCCCTTCTATTTCCGTACCCACGAAAACTGACGCTTGTGTTTTTGACCTTTGCTGGATGATGATGATGATGATGATGATGATGATGCTCGATATGCTCAATATATAATTTGTACTAATATATATGTATCGAAACTATAAATGTCATATTCAAAATGGCACACTACAGTTATGTAATAGTTAATATGTATATAATAGTTATATTTATGCTTGCAATTCATTATTAAACCTCCCGATTTCGTGCCGAGTTTGCTGTAAAACCAACGAGCCTGAAATCACGAGTTCATAGAATTCGTTCGATTCATTTACATTAGTCTATTTATAGTTTAATTCGTGGCTTTAGGACCTCGTTAAGGGTCGTGAGTATATTTATTTGGTCGCATCGGGTTCAGAACTCTCGAAATTCATTCGCTTCCAGTCTTAGGCATGGTGACTGAGCGGAAAGAATTTTTATGAGGGCGTTAAACAAGCGGCGAATGTATCTCTAAAGTTTTGCCTCCCAAGCACGATCGGTTTATCGTTCAACGAACGATCGAGAAACATCTCTGTCTCCCCTCATCTATCTTCCTTTCTCTTCTTTCTTTCTTTCTTTTCGAGAAATATACAAAGTCCATTGAACCATCCGTTGCACGTAGGCTCGAACCAGTTCTCCTGATGATACAAGACATTTAACTCGCTTGAAGTATTCGTTTAATTGCCTGAGAATAATGTCGCGTATTAAAACTTTATGCGATGATGACTTTCTAAATTTTGTGCTTTCGTTTTCAAAATATATTAAATATTTCAAGAAATAAATATGCTCTCTCATATATTTTTTATACTATATTCATATTGTATTCATATTATTTACATAAAGAAAAATAAATGTAAAAATACAAAAAAATTTAGAAATTGCATTATTTATTGGTTCATGTATTCTTATCGAAACAATGTAATTTAATTTCTAAACACGACTATGAATATGAAAGTTGTAAAAGCTACTATATATATATATATATATATATATAAAGAGCTGCAATAAATGATCCCGTATCATCATAGTGGACATAATTTACTGATAATTGAAACAGCATCGGTCGCGGTCGTCGCATATTACGTAGCCAATAGATGAATTAAGGTGCGGCTGATAATTGCCTGAGTTTGCCGTGAAATCGGCAGTTTAATTGATTACCGTGCGGTAATTGCCCGGTGAGAAAAATAAGGTGGCTCACCCGATAGAGCAAGGGATAAATAACTTCGCACACATGCGACGATATTCGTTCGTGGGAGACAGTGCATTAACGTTATTGAAATTATCGCTCTTTCGTAAGCGGAATGAAATCATTTGCATGTAACAACCATAAACGCCAAGTCATTCATTAACGGTGAGTTACGATGAGTGGTTCTTTACTGATGTGAGCCAAATTATCATCACTACTATATTATTTGCGTGTTAACTACCAATATTGGCAATATTAAAAATAAGATGTTAGCATCTTTTTTTTTAATTTCAATTTGCAATTTTAAACAAATATCGAAAAGAATATATTTGGCTATTCTTTCTCTTCTTCTGCTTTTGTATAATACATGCTGTACCAATCACAAATATGAAACAGCCATTATAATTACGTTAAGCAACTCTGGTGATTACAATTCTTACGTTTGTTCATTGTACTTGGCAAATATTAATATCAGAACTGCGTGCGACGCATTCCATGTTAGACAAAACGTTAATAATAGTAATGCGCAACGGATGTGACGAGTAATTCATTAAGTTAATTACTCTTAATTAATCAATTTTTAATTTAAGTGGATTGTGAAGTTTTTCCTAACGAGAAAGCGTCCAACGATTATACTAGCTCGGCATAAGTCGTATAAAATCATGCATCCTCTGTACATTTGCTCATCAAAGTTCCAAAAAATGACAAGAAAATACATTAAACGCTGAGAAGAATTCTACAAAAGCATTATATTTGTTCCCATCAAAATTCTATTATTTTTCCAAATGTATGAAAAAATCAAATCAATGAAATACGAACAAAAACTGATGGCGCGCATAAGCTATTTACCTAGCGTTACTAAATAGAAATATAAAAATAGAAAAGAGAACTCTGGGGAACATTATCATAAATTTACTTATTAAAATGATTTTTATTGGAATCTTTGTGGCAGAGACGCACCGCGCGATTCGCGCGCGCAGCTATAAAGGCGAGTAAAGATGCGACAACAAAGTGGCGATCCGAGACTTCTCGATGGTTTCTTTGGTATTCGCCTTGATGCTTGTCTATTTTGTATCATCGAGGTAGGATATCGCGTAAGGTAGAAAGTCCGACGTGCACATGTGACGGTGGTCGCTAATCCGATTTTCGCGACAGGTCGATCTTACGCATGGTTTGGTAGCGAACGGTAGCACGCCGGCTGCGCGCGTACTCGACTCGAAGCGGCATAAATCAAAGGTTTATGGTCACGCGAGAGAGAGAGAGAGAGAGAGAGAGAGAAAGAGAGTGAGAGAGAGAAGTCAAAGGAGGCTTTAGCCGTTGCTTCGACCGTCACACATTTTACCGAAATCGCCGTAGCACACTGTACCGGGCGATATATAACGCTCGATAGTCCGTGAGATTCGTTTTGTATATGCACGAGGAAAATGCGCCCTATCAGTGAATCATCGAACATATGTGTATGTGTATATATGCATGCATAATATTGTTAATTCATTTCGATGCAAAAATTTGATCTACTGTCCTATAAATAGCCGGCTTTAATTTCGATATCTTTTGATGAAATCGTTTCCCCTTTATTGCAATGTAATGGAATCGCAATGAAATTATATATTAATGCCAATAATTTTGCCCCAAATTATGGAGAACTTTAAGAAAGATGTTGGATACACACGGTAAAAGAGTAAGAATTTCAGATAATTGATAATTCTTCGGAAAGAGACCAACGAGAATTAAATTATTCTGTGCATAGTCATTTCGTATAAAATCGAGCAGAGTAGGTATAATAATAACCGTGAAATGTGCGCGAGTTAAACGTTACAGCCTGTATATTTGTCGGTATATGCATATGACACTCTCATATGATCGGGACAACGCGAGGAAAACTCGGCAGACTCTATTGCGCGCCGTCACTTTCTCGCCTCGGTGTGTGCTGTGTCCGAAATGTCAGTTAATATAGCCGGATTGTCGACGAATAAAGCGCGGACCTGGTGGAATTTCGAATTCTCAGCCGCAATACGATCAATCTTCGGCCGCTCGTTATCCGTCGAGTTCTCCACGCTGTTCGAATCAGCCGGCTTTAAGCGTCGCAAACTCGCCGTTTGCCCAAGTTACAAATGCCAAAAATGTTCCACGCAATATAATAAGTCAATGAGTAAGAGATGTAAAATAATGCGCAACGCATTATAATATTAAATAATTACAGATTACATGGATAATGTGATATTAGATAAGCCCATTACGTGTGTATTTAAAATAAATTAGAAAAATTGTTTAAATAAATAAAATATTTAAAAGCAAAAAAATAACATTGATGACATATTTTTTTAAAAAGCCTAACTCGTTTTCTTGATTTATATTTTGTAAAATAATTAATATCAAAATAATATAACCAAAAATCAACTATTTTTATAACCAAATTATATTTAATTTTTATCAGAGTTTACTTGTGTAAACAAGTTTAGTATTAAATTAGAGTTACATGCGAATCTGTGCTATATATTTTTCAAGCAGAGAGTCGCACCGAATAAACCTCTCGCCGTCACAAACTGCAGCGATCGTCGCGGCGGTTCAGCCACGTCGCAGAATTTAGAATCCGTGACCGCCGATTAATCTCCGAGCGGTCGTTATCCGTCAGGTTCTCCACGCTGGTCGCGCTTGCAGTTTAAGTGCTCGGCTTGGTGGATGGTCAGTGACGGTTTCCGGAAGTGTTTTCCGTGCTATTACGACGCGCGATATGAATCGATCGGATACAGCGAGATGGAACTTTGCACGCACGCCAATTCGCGCATGAAACCAACAATGAAAACCAACGACATTATATGAATATGAAACTGAGTAAAATTAGAACGCACACAAGACATGGAACAAGATTTGATATTTCTGTACTTTGCACGTCTCGTCAAGGCGATGCTAAATTTTAGTGCAGAAATTAATAGCCTCTCCATTTAATCGTTATTAATATTGACTATTAATCGATATGAAATATTTTCACTTACTTCTACCCGGATGGCATAAACAAATTATAATGTTAATGATGTACTTTTTATTAATGTATGATAATTTTTTATAAATAGAAATATTGCGATAGTTTACAGGATTCTGTCTTAATATTTAAAAACTTTTTGTTTAATTTATTATGTGGGTTAATGCGAACAGCCACGAGTTTACCGATGAGTTCCGCAGCAGCTCGCATAGTTTGTTTCTTCAACGTCGTGACAATGGGGTGTGGGCAAGGGTAAAGTCGGAGGACTAACTACTTGCCAAGTCCTCGAGGTTCTTCACCGAAGAGGTCGGCACGGAGGAAGGGTTACGATCTCGTTGATTGCTGTAGTTCGACTATGGCTATGACCATATCGAGGATTGTAATCGTCCGGGGAAAGATAATTAAAGCAAGGAAAAATCTGCCGGCAATCGAGCGTCCATAAACGACTGGAATAATTGGCAAGCAGCGTACCGTTTCATCTTTTTATCGCGCGCGATAACACTAAATTTTTTACAAAATTTATAAATATATTTTATATAAAATATAATTATTTTTTATCGCTGGGTAGTTTGAAATTAATAATCACACAACAGTTTTTTTTATTACGAGACATCTCTGATTCGGCAATTCAAAATTGATAAAAATATATTATCATTCATATAAATCGTCATTTTAAAGGGAATTCATGTATACCTATCTCTATACAGCTTGAAATAAATGAATCATTTAACAGTTGATATATCTGTTTGTATCCAGTAGAGAGCTTTCGAGACATTTATTTCCATTTTTCTGACACTGCTCTTTGGGAGGAAGAGAAACTATTTAATCAGCTCTCGCGATTTGGATAAATGCCATAACATTTAATAGAATTTATACCGAAAATTCAATGCGCTTTCACGCGTGCGCATGTGCGTAAAGTGATTAACGTATTCTTCTCTCCTGTCAAGTTCATAATTTATTTCACTCGGTAGATAATCGATATTCATTCAACTCGCTCTTAATTCGCATCAAGATTCTTAAAGCGCTTTCGGTAGCGCTTGCCGTCCTTATTGCGATATTTAATCTCTGAGCGACGTGTTTCCATTACAAAATATTTCTGTATTTGTCTGCCAAGTTTCCTAAGAGTTTATGAGGAAACTCCGCCGTTAGCCGGCTAAGGTGGGTACCTCTCTCGAAGAAGAAGAACCTCTCCGATGTTTGCCTCGCGCTACTACGGTGCTCTCTCCGTCGTCCCTTTAGTTTCACCGCCGGCACTCTTCTGAGCAATCCCCGCGTTTCGTTCCTCAGCGTCCTCCCCTGCAGCGGCACCCCGCAAAACCCACTTTCCCTTCCCCCCGCACGCGGAAGGCGCGTGGCCACAACCGAGTCTCTGGAAGAGAGTCCCGGAGAAGCTGCCGACGAAACCGACTAACTTGCATAATACATTTTAATTTATAGTGATATTAAGTAACAACTTTACCTATATACGTGCGCAAAAGGCCGAATATTTAAATTGATACACAACGATCTATAAATCTGTATATGTATTAAAACGAAGCTTCTTTATAATTAAGGCTAATGATATTTTTATATACTACTAAGATAATACTCTTTTTAAATACTTTTTTTATTTAACTTAATACATTAATATTTATGCGAGACTTTCGGAAATACGAAATCTTTTTATTTATGGACGCTTAATGTACGCTTTCAGGTTCGAGAGCAGATATTTTACTTTATTCTGAAAAATATAGAATAAGGGAAAGAAATTAAACGTCGCAGTCGTTTTACCGGAAACCGTCTGTGTAAATACAGCTGTGATATGTCCCGTTGTAAAGTAAAGGCTACCCTATATCTTATTTTGCATCGACATGTTCCTACTTCTTCACTATTTATAGTTTCCTCGAAGGGATAAACGATGATTCTTCGAAACTATTCGAGAGAAAAGAAAATAAATTAAATATATATGAACAGGCTACTTATAGGCAAATTAGTAAATTCATATTTTTTTTTTATCAAAATATTTTCGATGAAAATGAAACAACACTGGAAAGCTGCTTCAACCTAACGAGTTCGAAGTACTGCAGTTCATTGGATGAGGTTGGTTGGTCCGGCTAGAGTCCAGACGATTCGTACGCCATAGTGATAATGACAAACATAACCATTACTAGCCAGAGGTTAGTAAGCAGTAACGCGGAAGAGCAGCTTTTCAGTCACGGTAGCTTGGCGGTAAACCGAGATAAAAACTACTCATCTAGAAAATTAAATAATAAATCACTTCTGTGTCCATACACGTGCACACCCACATGAGTCCGAATCTACCGGCGACTCCCCCCACACAAACATGGCAATTAAATATTTTTTTCTTTACCTTTTAGAACGATAGCACAGGCTTGATTAATTCACCGTGCAATTAAAGTCGACCGATCTTATTCTTGTCCCCGCGATATCGCAAATGTTTGTCCATTCTAACGAGTGAATCACTTAGCCAGGTGTTAATGACCTGTCGGTAATCAAGATAAATTGCTCGTACCGATCCCTTACTCAGTGGTGAAATCAACCGTAGTACAAATCGAGTGCTTATAACTTGACTGTAAATTAAGATATTTCTTTCAAGTCGTGTTTCACGATAGGAATTGAGGATCAACGACTTTAAAATTAAAAAGTCATTTAGTCGTTTATAGCCGATAATCGACCTTATTCATAAAAAAATACCTTGAAAGATTTAAAATTTTTAAAAGAGAAACCAGAGGCCGTCACTCAAATTCAAAAATTATTGTAAATTACATATTTTTTGCTGATAATAATCGCCTGCAAAATATTATTTCAACAAAAATAATATAAAGTAATAAAAATTCTTTGCAATACAACTTGATGTACGACTGCATCGGTTGTATAGTGAATGTTGCTCTCAACAAGAGTCAATTACTTCCGACACACACATATATGCAGACGCACAACACACGCATAACACACCACGTATACTTTTCCACATTTCCCACAACGCCAAGCCACGAGGCGCGGCGTTAAAAGACCTAAACACCGCAAACCCAAACGCTCACTAATTTTCTGTTTAGTCGTAAAATAAATTCTCCGCGGCCCCCGGGAGGGTGTGCAGTAGGTTCGAAACGAGGAAAATGGTTCTCGGGCGTATTTCCACCCTTCTCGTGAAAGAGCGGCAGTCGGCGGGTTGTCGATGGTGGTGGTGGTGGTGGTGGCGGCGATGCTGCCATTTACCGAGCAGCAAAATTTGGAACGAGAAGTAATCGAATTTGTTGGCGTCGTTTAATGAGAGCCGCACAATAGTTGTCTGTATAATTGGTACATACCCCAGCGTTCGCGCTACATCGCGATCCAAACGATCCTTCCTGCGCGCCTCTCTCCGCGGCTCTCCTTTCCGCTCATCAGCGTCGCTGTCAGCGTCAACGAGAACGAAAGAATAAGAGAAAGAGAAAAGAATGTGTGTTCCACGCTATAGCTATTTGGCTCGAATGGCTTCTCATGAAAGCCATTTTAATGGGACTTAATTGTGTTTAGTTCAGTGAACTCGTTTTATCCTTCTTTAAAAAAGGCCGTTCTCCGCGCAAAATAATGTGCCGGGTATAATTTTTGACATTTATTTCTATTTTAAATACTGCCGTAATGTAGAAACGGCTTTGATGGCGTTAAATTATCGATAAAGGATATATTTTTTTTGATATTTTATTTGATAAATTCAGGTAATTGGTAAAGAGAAATTTCGACTTTCAAATAATATTACCTGATGCTCGAGAATCTCTATTTGTTTCGGCTATTTACCAATATAGTGATTAAATGTTCCATGAAATCACGAGTTCCACGTCATAACATTTTAAGAGTATCCTCTATATCCCTGCCGTCTGGACACGACACACATCGCACTTTAACACTCCTGGACGAGTCAAATACGTACACACATGTGAGACCGTGCACAAACACACATTTGTTTATGTACACGTTTGCGAACCCTTTCTCGAAATTTCAAGCCTTTATCACTGATAAATTTCCCTTCGCCTATCTTTCAATTACAGTATATTTATATATAATCATCCTTCTACCTTCTCCATTATTTCGTTTGCTTATATCTGTCCTCTTTCACAGTACTGTCGTTAAAACTAACAAAAGCTAGCTATCACAAGTCGTGTCCACTCGAGAAAAAATACACACTCTGAAGCCTGAACGATAAACTCCGTTGAGTACATCGATCCTAGAAAACAGTATATACGGAGAGCCGCTCTTTCGTTCCGCACGTCGTGGAAAGTTTAATGACTTTTTGTTAATTAACGTCTGCGAGCTTAGAACGAAACGACGGTCACACCGGTCAGTCTCTTTCTCTCATCTACCGTCCCCCTCCCTCGTCTATCCCTCTGGTACTTGTCGCGTGCTCACCCTTGTTCGATGGCTAGCAACATTCGTAGCCCCGTGGATCGTATCGCTCTCGCAGGACTGAGCACAAATACACGCGCCGGTCATCCCGTTGTTCGCACACGTGGAATCGCGGCCACGCACCGGACCGCCGAGCGCGAAACAATTTGCCAGTCGATAAATTTTTATAGAAGGTCGCGCGCGCTTTAGAGGAGAGGGATCGCCAGAGTGAAGAGGGCGGTGAGGCGGCAAGGGGGGAGGGGGAGATGGTGAATGCCCGCCACCGAAACGGAATTGAATCGATATATTTATGTGCCGGTTTTACCGAGGGAAAGGGTTGGCGTTAGCGCTCGTGTAATTGCGCTGCCAGGGTAAACTTAATTTCGAGCGACGACCGACGACTGCTATGATCTAATCCGTGGAATTCGTGCGTCACTCCGTTTACGGTTAAAGGTGGATTCGGCGCGCGACCTGAATTTTCTACGCGTCCCCACCCCCCTCTCAGTTTTTGTACCGAGTAAATTAAACAAGTATTTGTTAGCGCAATGCAATCGTTTCCATCGTCCATTTTCATATCCAGCGGATATATCACGAATATCTTTTCATTAATAAATTACAATGTTAATTTTTCATTTTTATACAATTATTTGTGTTATGTGGAATTGTGTAAATTCAGATTGCTTGTTTCGTAAAATAAGAAAGAAAAAAATCGCAATTTGATAGGTGCCTCGAAAATATTCCAACACTTTTTAATCGATCGAATAAACATAACGGAAGGCACATACTGGATCTTTGAACCCCTCCCTCCAACTTGGAAATGTCAGGAAGCGATAACGCACGAGACAATTCGTATCGAAATGACTGCCTGCAATAACGATTGTGGCACGAAGTGATATTTTCACCGGCTGTCATCGGCGATTGAACTTTAGACAGTCGTATCCTCAGGGACCGATAAAAGACCGATCCGTTTCATTATCGCCATATCCGCTGACAATCCTCGCGGATTAATGCCGTTTCGTGTTCCGCCGCGGTAAACGGCGTCCCCGGAATTTATTGTAATTGATCTTTTCATATAACACACACCACACGTACTACGCGCACACACACACGTCACAGCGCGCACTCACGTGCCGCGCATTTTCGCTTCTCTCCTTCCCACCTCTGTCATTTTCCCTTTCCCCCCGTCATTTCGTTCCGCGCGCCTCTGCCATCGTCTGACCACTATTCTCTGAAATAACGATAATATTTTTAGGAGACATGAACGATGAGGAGCGTGGTTATTTTGTTAACCTTCTGCAAGAATAAATAGTACGAGCGATATTCGTGCACATAAATCGAATGTTCCTTTCTTTCCAACGCCATGTTCTGATTTCTAATTCCATTCCCTCTCGCGTGTGATTCGTTTCCGGATTTCTCAACAATTTCTAACATGGAAATTATGAATTCTTTGCGTCTTTGATCTATTTTGTAAAATTTCAAGATTCGACATTTTATCGCTTCTATAAATACATTTATATTCTTTGATACTAGACAAGACAATTCTTAATTTTTTAACTTAAATTTTTCGCGTACTTGTCAAACAGTTTTCTATGACACGATGTTTCTTTCCATGTCAGTCAATGAACAAAGATTCTTAATCGCCTCGAGAGCGACGGAGCATTGTCCAACGACGAAGATAGGTGAGACGGAGAGGTAAGGTAGTGTTGTATCTCAAACTCGGAAACCGAGGTCGTTCGGGGAACATAGACGAACGAGAGACGAAACGCTCGGAACTCGAAGGAAGAACGTAGCGCACGAAGGCCAGATGATGCGCGGAGGGAAAGGAAGAGAGGAGAGGGAAAGGATGGTGCCGGTTGCGAAGACTCGAGGCGGAGAGGGCAAAAGACGGGGGTGGTAGCTGGCTGAAGAGGCAATATAGGAGAAAGCTTATTATTGGAGTTCGCTGCACCCGAGAAGAGAACAAAATACAGGCGAGCAGTGATTGCTGTTTCCAATTGAACCCCTCGTGCGCCACGCTCTCTACCTGAATGAACGTGCTAGCGGAAAATAATCAAGCCCCGCCTGGAGCTACTATCTAGCATTCACGTATCCACCCCTGTCCTTACTCTTCTTCCAGTCTCCACGTATCGGAGCTGTTGCTCGGCGTCCTCGTTTGTTTCAAATATCAAATAGCAGCTGAATAAACTTCTCCGTGACAATTCTTATCTTATTTTCACCGCGTAGAAATATTGAAATTGTCTAAAAAAAATTATTTACTGTCAAAATTATATATAGAAACTATCTAAATATATTGCAAAATAAAAGATAGACAGATTGTGCCATAATTAGTTTAAATATTAAAAAAATTGGAATAATTAAAATAATTAAAAACTTATTGGAATAAACATTAAAATATAATTCAAAGCATCACCGATCACTTTTGATCTCAATTAATTTCCGTTTGTATATTTGTTTATTTAATCCTCGCAGTCCAGCTGTCACTTTGGCAGTACAAAGCAAAATAAGTGGCCATGGATAAAAAAGCAGCAGGCTTTGCGGAGGAGAAGGGAAAAGGTGGGTGCAGAGCGGATGGGGTGGTATACGGGGTGTAGTTGGATGGCAGTAGGATGTACTCATCCGTTGCAGTACTGCAACTAATGAGACATCGCTAAAGGGCACAAGGGTAGGTGGATAGACACGGCGGGACATATACGCGCGGGGTAGGCGATACACTTCACCTGAGACTCGGCTGCAGACTGCGAGAGATAGACGACGACGACGACGACGACGACGACGACGACGACGACGACGACGACGACGACGAAGACGACGACGACGCCGACGACGACGACATCAACGATGAGGACGAGAGTGCAGGCACAATTAAAACTGACGCTCCTAATGGCAAGTCAAACGCCGACGGGCTCAAGAGATTCTTGACTTTCCAATGAAGCGATTGTTTCATATTCCTCCGCGCCTCACACCCGTCTCACATCCATCGACCCCCCTCCCTCCCCTCCCCACCCCGCCATTCTCATCTCTATCCTCTCGCTCCGTCTCTTTCATTTATTCTCTTGTTCGTGCAGACCCGACACGTGAATCCTGAAAGCTCGATGGAGCGAGAGACGGGAAACACGGGGGATGAAACCGGGAAACTTTAAGAGGGAGGAATCAGCTTAGATCTGCACACGTTTGTGCTGCTTTCGAGAAGGTGCCTGTCTGTCGTTAACAAACATGGCGCGTCCTTATCCAATCTCGATGTTTCACGAATCTCTCCCCTATCGTGTGATATATCTAACGCGTTTGTCACTTACGTCTTTCGATAACATAAATTTGCGTTGAATTATTTTTCTTATATATACAATATTCAAATGACATATTTTTAAGCTGAAGTGAGATAGCATTATATCGCAGAATATCGTCATTAAGAATTTATAAGCAAACATTTATAGAAATAATTTTAAAACGTGACCTAATTTTTAAAAAGTCACAGATATATACTTATGTAAAGATGTACAATGGCAAAACTGTGATTACTCATTCCTTTAGAATTAGCAGACTTGCATAAATTAGCAGCGCGAGGAAGGATGATAAAACTGTAACGCAGGAAAAGTCTTTCAACTAATCGTGAAAATAAAATATATCATCTTTTACATCTGTATATGTATACAGTATATGCTGCACATTAATTTTTTTTAATGGACTGGAATAATTTCTTGTTTCATATAAATAAAATTTCGCTGCAACACCGCTGTGTAATAAAACTCTATACTTTCATATAATTATCTCGCTAAGTTAAGTCACTGCTCTTGTGTGATTCATCCATTTTCACCTTCACTCAAACGGAATTAACATTGCTAAAAGAAAGAGAGGGAAGAGGGCACGGCGCTGCGAATTATTTTTCGGTAAAAAGAGGGAAGGGTAACAAATATTCTTCGTTTACACACTAACATTTGGTTTCTTTAGTCGGTATAAAGCCTCGCATCTACGGCCAGCTAATGAGCAGCAAATCTCAAGATAACTGCGGGAGCACGCGCCGCAGCATGCTGAACGTTGTTGGCGGGAAGGGAGAAAGAAAACGAAGAGAAAAAAAAATAAAAGGAAAAGAGTGCAGTAATTGTCTGCTCCTGCGGCTAAGACCGAAGCAAACAACCAGTCGTGCTTCGGCCTTCACCATCTTCGATGCAAATGTCGCAAAATTTGCGGTCCTTCGACGCCGCGATCTCGTAGAAGCTTCTCATTTATATCACGATTGAATATGTTTTATCAATCTAGTATTTTCGAATATTTTTTAATAAAATATAATGAAATTCGTAATAAATTTTGTACATGTTTTACAACAAATGTATGCGAGAAAATGTCTATCGCCTTTTTTCCACTTTTAATGCGATCTAAATGCATCGCATGACAAAATATGCAATCGAATATGCCGGAAATATCACGACCTTTTCGACGTCACGTTCACCAATGAGCACAGAGCGCAACGTATCCTCGTATATACATCAATTCAAGTATGCTTGTATTTAACAAGCTTTCGCATATTGTGAAGAGCATGCCTAAAAGAAAACCAAAAATGGGGGCAAGTACTTTAAGCTCGGGGGCAGAGGGAGGGATTAGTACGACTCGCAACGGCGATGAGAGGAGGCGAGAAGTGTGAGAATCAGCGGGATCACCGTGACACCTCGGGCACTCTCTCGTATCACGCTCTTTTTCACACTGAGTACCGCACAAACAATAACAAACAGCACTAATGAGACTCTTCAATATCGCGGAAGTCGCGCGTCCGTCGCCGACAAACGCCGACGGGTCGCGGTACTCCGATGCTCGCGAAATGATTATGTAACGTTATTCGACACTCGACTATTTCGAAAACTCTTTCTTAGACATTTATTTCTAAAATATTGTTATCAGCATGCATGTTTATAAGACGTACGCAAAATAGAGCGATATTTAATTTTTCGTACTATTTCCGTCTACAAGAATTTAAATTAATTTCAGTTAAATGTGATAAAAATTATCTGACATCTTATCGGAAAGACTAAAATAATTGAAAGAATTAAGTGAATTGTTACAAAGCAAGCAAGTTTGGACAACTAGAGGTATAGATTACACAATACGAGTGATTCCCGCGATTTGCACCCAACTGCGATATCTTTCCTTTAATTTTCATCATTATCTTACCATTCTGCAATAGAACCTCTTTGTCCGTTAGCAACAGTTACAAAGTCTACCGTTGCAACAGCTGCGCAAGTATGCAATTAAACTAATTGGACTAAGAAATAATACCAACTGAGAAGATTGCATGCCACTGAGCAGTCTCTTGTGGAAACCGAGATTCGCGATGCTTATTTGTTTTTTATCGAGAGCGCGAAACGTAATTCGTGACGTTGCGAGTGATTCCAGCGGTCGCAACACCGACCGATCATAATCGCGGTTGTGAATCGAGATTTTAATCAATCGCGTCGAATCGAGTTCGCTGAATCTAAATATGGATTCGAGGTAAATCGATCTACATTCAATTAAAAGCACGTCAATGTATAGATATTTCGTAATTATATCATATATACATACCATCTATAATTCAATCTTTCTATTTACTTATCAAGTCTATATACTTTATCAAGTCTTGTAAAATTAAAAGAGATTAAATATTTATCAAAGTATTTAAATATCTAGTCGTCCGAATGCATTTGTCCTGAATAATTTTACCGAAATTCTGGTTGAAGAGCACTAACGGAGCTCTAACATTCCCAATCTCTGTCTCGATTAATAATTCACAGAGAGACCCGAAGTTTCCGCGCGATTCTAGACGTCGCGATTCGTACGCTTTACACATCGCGTTCGTTTGAAACTCACAATCACGACTAATGGATTTATATGGCTTTATTCTTCGCGCAACAATTAGATTTATTATCATTAACGAGTCCGTCGACTTTCGATCGGCGCTGACAAAGCGTGCCGTGCGCGAAGTAATTTTCTCCACGAGCGTTCTCGCAAGTGCAACGATGACGACGAACCGATTCGCAAAGCATTTTACACCGTTTACACAATGAAGGATCTTTGAAGAGGAAAGCTAAAGCTTAATCGTCGCGTAGGACACGAAGGGAAGAGGGCAATACCTTGTTTTTGCCACCGTCGTCACCGATGAATACATCGAAGCCAAGGCGGTGAAAACCTATTAGCTGCCAGTCAATAAACAAAGGAACGTTTTGGACGATTTAATATTGATTAATGGGGAGGTTAAGGAAGCGTGGAGGCGTTTAGTCAAAGTTCTCTCTAAGGCAATGACGGAGAGAGAACGGTGGAACGGGTGAGAGAAAGTAAATGCTTGATAAGGAGAAAGAGCGAAGGAAGGAAGAGACTGTGGAGAAAGAGAGAGACGGTAGAGTAGAATAGAGAAAGAGAGAGGGAGAGAAGGGAAAGGTGCACCGGTTGGTGTGCGTGAGCGTGTATGCCGAGCGATTATCGAATTTCCTCCCCGTAACAATGAGGTCCTATTAACTCCCACCCTCGGCGAGGTTCACCCGATATAACCCCCGCTTTTGTGTATTGTTAAGTCTATCCGCATTAAGCGATCCATAATGCAAAGTTACTCTTCGCGATAAATCGTTTCAAATTGCTGCGTCCGTTACGGATACCTGCATAAAGCCCGGCGTTTGATACAAAGCAGCGAGATCGGATTTTAGCTTTCGATAGAGCGCTATGTATTTCGAGACATTACGTAAGAGTAATATTATCAAAGATGAAGAAAATTTTATATTTATGTCTGTGTGTGTGATAACATATTTCTAAATTTTATTCCTTGCGATTCTACTATGTCTATACGACCGTAGTGTTCTTTTGACTTAGTTAATATTATTTATGAGAACAGTAGCGATTTTTACATATTTGTGAAGCAATATAGCACTCACCCTTTTAAATTCTGCGAGCAGCACATGAGTGCGACTTCGACTAGACATGCCCGGAGCGTAGCATTTCGGAGACACAGCGACATGTTCTAATTTTTCGTTTGCATTCCTGTTGAAAAAAAAAAGAGAATAGTTTCCTTTTATCTTTTGAAGTGAGCCAACTATCTTTTGCGAGTCTCCAGCACGGTACGCACTCGACTATGCTCCAGAATTCCAGATACTGCTAGAAGATCTCCGTCCTACCTCTACGTGTGTCTTATTTGGTCGTTTTTTTTTTTCCCCGCTCATACGTCTTCGTCTCGTCGTCGCAACACGTATCTTGTTTGCTACAAAGTTCGCGACTTTCAAGAAGATACCCTCCCCCAATTAGTTCCGTTTTCTTTTAGGAATGATATACGTTTCATTCCTCGGACGCGATACCGTGACGAAGAAAAAGTACAAATGTATAGTCGTCGGATGTGTGTTTTCGTCTCGTACAAGTAAATTAATATTCTACTATTATCATTGTTGCACAGATCAATCACCTTCATATGTATGCGTATTTTAAGTATACTCCCGCTGTACATAACTACGTTCATTTAACTTTGTGATCCAATTACAAAAACTCGTATCGCGAACTCCTATTATAACCTGCACAACGTAACTGACACTATCAAGTAAAACGGCGGTGCGCAAATACCTTCTTTGCATTCCCGCCCGTCAACAATTAAACGATCACGTGCGCCTATCATCGCGCGCGCTCCGCGGGTTCATTAAGCGCGGAAAGAAGCGCGCGCGCTCCCTTAATTGCAACCGGCCCCGAATTTAGCAACATTCGCACTCGGCACATCCGTCTTAGATGTTTCGCCTTTCGACAGAGTTTCGGCGCGCGAAGCACGCGGCGGCTGAAAATTCTGCAAGCCAACATGATTGCGTTTTAATTTCTTGGCCGAGCGATAATGGAAATCCACCCGTTCTCCTACCCGCAATCGCACAATTGCTCGCGCATAATTGGAGATCAAGAACGTGACGTACCGCGCCCACCTCCTCTCGCGACGATTTGCGCGAAGCGCAATTGACATTTTGGAAAAGATCCGTGCCTCTTCGTGTCGGGAATATACTCTTACATAATGCGAAAAGTAGCTCGCGAGAAAATAGATACGCCGCAACTCAACGGTTGGGCCTTAAACGCGCAGATTTTTCGTGTCTAATAATTTTTAATTTTATTATTAAAAATATACATATAAATACTTTCCCTGATATTTGTAGAAACGTATAAAATAGTCGTGAGATAAAATAAACGTTCAGAGATTTTTAGGCGCTAACTTTTTAAGGAACCATTTTTTGATCCATGTTTATAGAAAACTTTTTGTTCAGAATTAAATTTCCTAAAAAAGTCTCAAAATCTAGCTGGAACATTTGAACTCACTCTGTAGAATACAGAAGAAACGGAATTACGTAATTGGCAAATAAATTAGAAAATATATTTTTAGCCAAACTTATTCAAATTTATCGAATCGGGAAATTCTTATCTTCTACAACAATACAACTAACTGATTACGCCCAAACACGTGCATGCAATAATTTAATCGTTTTTTATTTTGTCTAAATTTTTGTCAACGAAACGATGGAGAGAGGGTAATGCTTTTTTACTCGTCGAGCTAAAACCTAGAACAGATCTAATCTATAAGTATTATGAAGATCTACCAAATTATCGCCCTATGTCATCGCTGTCGCATTCGCGCCAGAAGGGATGCGTTCAGAGCTACGTTGAGGCAATAAATAATAAATAATTCTTAAAACAGTCGCCTATACATCATCGTGTCATTTTCGCGGCGCTATATCCATACCGGCGTCGTTGTCGCTGCCGCCGTCGTCGTCGTCGTCGTCGTCGTCGTAGTCGACAACGCGGAACGACGCGCCGGAAAATTTATCGATGCTAATTTCCCGGCCGCGGTCCTCCGCCGTCGTGGAAAAGAATTGTTATCCTGTGTGCCAGGGCTCGTCCCCGCGCGCCCCTCCCTCATCTTACCCTGTCCTCGAGTTTGTTACCTGCGCGGTTTGTTTTTCCTACCGGATGGTGTTAAAGTTCCTTTTTAATACTGCGTCCCTTCTTTCTACTTAAATGCCGAGTGTGACGAGTAACGACGTAAATCAGCGGCCAAGATCTAGTAGTCTTCTTTCGTACCTAAATTTTCATCAATTTTTCTCATTTTTTAATGCATTTGATATTCCGGTAATTAAATCCTGAATTAAAATTCTATGAAAGTAAAGTATGTTCATAATTAATCGAGGAACAAAATGTTATGTATATCTAAAATATTTATGCAAAAACTCTTTCAATCGTTTATAATATATAAAAAAAAAAAAATATGTATCGGTAAGTTTGAAATTCATGGATAAGATACGCTGTATAAATCACGAAACCTAGTGATCCAGCTGGCGCATCGCTATTTCACTTTTCTCAAATATAGGTTATTATACGGGTAATTTCTATTACAAAAGAGCACCCCGAGACTCTACAAACGCATGCATTACGCCCACTTCTCGGCACGCTCATAATTCCAACGACACTTTTTCCACGGCTGTAATCTTCATAACGATGTCGCGAGTGCCGTAACACGGTAAATTACTGGATCAATGCGCTTTAGAAGCGAAAGCCTCGCCTCTACGTCGAGAGGGTGTCTTCGGGAGGATACGACGTAGACGATGCACGAATGGCGAAACAACGGGGTTGGTATAAAATAAAGACACGCACAGAGGGGTTCGCGAAAAATAATCTTGGAAAAATTTCAATCAGCAAAATGCGTTACATATTCATATCTGCCCCCGCGCGATCTCGCCCATAAATAAGGCGAGTTATCATACTCGGCAAATTGCGACGACGCGATGACAACAGATTTCGCTGTTACGTGTGTACGATTTGTAAGTGGCAATCGGATAGAAAATTTTAAACGCGTCCACATACACGGAATGATTTGTTCGCGAGCCACTTTGATATTTTACGGTAATAAACGGCGAATCTTACGCAAAGCTGAAAAATTATTAGTTATAGAAAGCAGTCAATATAATACGTATGTGAGAGTTTCAAGCTGTGCGTTTCCTTTTCTCCGGATTCCACCAAAGTGCGCGGAATTCAGACAGCGAACGCCAGCAAGTACCATCGCGCTGGCTGGTAGTTAAAAGTTACAAGATGATTCGTTGAGTAATCCCAGACCGTTCCCAGACGGTTGCAAATTGCAATCGTGAACGCCGCGATAATTGTCGCGCCAGTTCGTAATGACAATTTTCATCGTGTCGTCACACACAGCACGACTGACAGGGGAAACGGTGTAATTGCCCTATTGCATCTTTCGGAGCATCGTCATTATCGCGAATAGCCCATTCGGATTTCAAATACGTCTCGCGATACATTAGACATACGCGCGCTAATTTATTATTTAAAAATTAAAATTTCACAAATAGACGAGTATTGTAATATATACAAGCATTGCTATACTATCTAAAGTATTAAAAAAATTGCTGCTCTTTTCGTAGATAAAAATTTCAATTTACAAGAAAAAAAGTATCAACGTATATAAGAAAAATCCATCCATTTTAATTAAGAATGCACGGACGCATATCAAGCTATGATCATGGAATCACAAGGGAAACCGGTAACGTCCATATCCTAGAGAAACTCCATCAACGATTTGCAATCGGCCACAATTTTAATCCAAACCGTTGCGTCGTCAATGTAGCGAGCACCGCCGACTTTTTTGCCCGGTCATCAATCTGCCACGACTCAAGGGTACCTTCAAAGATCGCGCAATCTATAACTCGTCGCGCGTGTGGCCGTACTTGCAAAGGAATTCCAGCCCCGACATCGGTAAGAGGGAGGGAGTTGGAATTGCACGGAAGAGTCGGCCGGGGAGTTAAGCTGAGCAACAGCCCGGTTGCACCGCCCGGTCCGTTAGTCTATCCGCACAATAAACTACAATCACAAATTACAGAATCAAATAGTTTCGGCGTTTCGCGCGGAATGTCGCAATTTCAGCTTCGCGAGAAGGGGTTTTCGGACTACGGCGGCGCAGGGCGAACGTGGGTTCGCGGTGACTTCTTCCGGAGCATGGCGGGAGGCGGGTGAGAATGGAAGATGGAGAACGCGTCGGATGTAGAAGCGCGAGGGCTGGAGAAACTAGTGGTGCCGGGAAGGGAGGGAGGGAGGGAGGGAGGCGGCAGGAGCCAGGGTGGAAGCGCGCTGCTCTAATGAACTTACAATAATTGCCAACCATTGATCTATGGGCCAAAGAGTTGTGTTCCCTGCTGTATACCATTACCGAAACCCTCCTTCTTCCCTCTCTTCCCGGTACGTGTACCTCTTCCTCTATTGGAAGCCTCTTTTCCTCCTCCAGCACTGCCAGCGCCGCTCGTTCTCCCTCATCGGGATAATGTTCCTAGCCGGGGTGGCATACATTGTGCCCGGCATTAAAGTAATTCTAGGCAGCTAACTGCGACGACGAGGAAGGCTCTCGTCTGCGATTGTTTATCCTCGTCGAAATGCGCGACTGAATTTGCTGAGCGGAAAGTGTCAGATGCGTCTACGCGTCGTGAAAATAACGCATTTTTTATAATTATATAAAACGCAAATTAATTAACGTTATTGGAACATGTTTAAACAGAATGTTTAAACAGAAAATTTGTAATATTTTAAATTTATAATAAGCGCATGTAGAAATTTCAATAAAATAAATATTTAAATGTATTTTGAGCATGACAAATATGTCTGAAAAGGCTAATAGATTTTTTTATCACAAAAATAGATATTTCTAAGGAATAACATTTTCAATTTGCTACTAAAGAGAAGAACATTTTAAAATGCCGCAAAAGATAGGCGGCGAGTGTGCGTCTCGACGGGAAAAGGACGGGAACCATTTACATGCTGCTCGACAGGCAATATCGGGCGTAGAGGCCGTTTGCTTTAACTGTCCCGCCAAGCGATTCTCACTATCGCAAAAACAATTAATGCTCGTTAAAAGAAATCCTTGATTTACTGTTGAATAGGGTTCGAGGCGAGATAACCGTTGCCGGTGTGCCTTACGCGAAATCCCCTTCCTTAGTTGCGAGTTAACAAGGCAGCCGCAATATTCTCAGGCTTTGGTATAGCAAACAATTTTATCTTCTCAAAGATTTTTATAAGATTTTTAATGCGTAAACTCTTGAGATCTCCATAGACGTGTTACCTCTCCATTTTTACCAGTAAAATTAAATGTTAATTATAAATTATCCGTTTAAAAATTTTTTTATAAATAATAAAGAGATTAGTAAGCCGATATCGTAAAATAATTAAAAAAAAATCTTGAAAAGAAAAATTTGAATGAAAAGAAATATACTTTAGATTTTGTAATAAAAATGAATCTAAATAATAATGATAATAATAATAATGGTAAAATCTCCTGTGACATTTTTTTGTGGTGTACATCATGAATGTCTTTAAGCGGCTGCCTCTTACCGTCGCGTATTAGTCGGCGAGCGCGTACAATAGGTGGGTAGAGCTTATGGTAACGGATGCTTTACTGCCGGCGCTATAGCCATTAACGGGTAATTAGAAACAGATGCCGAGCGAATCTTTTAACATAAAGCATAACCTTAATTCATAAAGTGCGATTATTCAGCGGCTGGGACACCCGGGAAGAGGCCATACATCACCGCTACCTTCGAAACAAAAGTTTTAATTATTTATTAGCCGGGGCACGCGCTGAATGCAACATTGCAAGCCCATGGTACCTCCGCGGTGCTTTATCTTTCATGTACTTACCCCTTTCCTTCAAGAGGCGGATGGAAAAGTCGAGAACTTTATCAGAATGAAAAGAATACAATCTTTCAACTGTGCGTACATTCGTTAGAATCGCGACAGACTTGAAAATTAATATTCCTTTGTTTCACGACATATTGGATATTTATCGCGGTAGATTATGTATACATTTCTAATTAGTATCGTATGTCTTTTTTTCTTATTATAATTAATAATGTTAAAAATTCTCACTATTTATTGCTCTCAACATTAAACACTAACTAAAAAATAATTTTTTTATTTCTAACGGTAGAGTTCTGTCTTTCAACGTCTATCAATTCGATTGATACCGTAACATAATGCGAAAAAGATAAAAGTCTGAGCATTTTTTTTTTTTTACCAATATTATCGTTGAGTCTCGCGGTAAAAACGTCGCACCATCATCGAGCACGTCACGAAACCGCATAACGATCAGGTCGATATGATGTCGAGGGCCCGATGCCCGGCCGTAATCATTTTGGCTCGTGCCGGTTATCTCACCGCTCCCTGTTAACGGGCGCCAGCCGAGGAGGAGATTCGGCTGCGTCCGGCGGCGGACCGACGACGTCGGGAGGACTCGAAGATGAGACGGAGAGAGCGTAGGACGAGAAGGGACCGGCGGAATGATGTGACGTAGGGCCACTCGGCGGGAGAAGGAACGCGACGGAGGGACAGGGAATCGCGCGCGCACCGGGGCCGCACCCTTCTCGCGTGGGTCGCCGGATGTGACAGTCGCTCTCTTTAATTACTCACACGCATACGCGCGCGCCGATGCGATGCGCTACGCGCTAACATAGACTACGTGCGTCACACGCACATTCGCCACCCATGCCGGCGCCCATGCGGGATTCGACTTACTCGCCGCATTATGTTTTGTGCGTCTCGTCTGCCCTCCCACAGAACGCGCAATCACGTGCGCAGGAGACGGGGAATTCTGCAAGCCGATAAAAGAACGACGAGGAATCGTCCGGTCCCTCCATCGGAGCTTATTTGAATTTTACGCGATAAGGAATCCGTTGGCTTATCTTGTAGACAATAATTAATTTGATATTTTAATATTAATCGTGAAATTAATTACTGACGTGCTTATTTATTATTGTTATATTATGACATGTATCGGTTTTTACGAATTTTTATCAATATTCTTTTATTTAGTATAACGAGATGTCGCGTATCTTCCTGCAGCTAATAGAGTCATCAGGACATTTAAATCATTATTCTTTATAACGCTTATTATCTTCTCAACTATAACTCATACACCGTACCGAGAATCCGCACGCGGAGTAAAAGTCTTAATTCAGCAATTAACCTAATGGAATGTATATAACAATTAGACGGTCCACGCAATTTTGTTTCGTCCGCTTACGAAAGGGAGATGGTTGCACCCCTCCAACCGAGACTCTTCTCACCGCCCAAGACTGGGTGTTTCTCGGTAGCGCCGAAGAAAAGGAAAGCAACGTCGACTAAGCGCCGTTGATGGTGTCGGTGGATCATGGTAGGGGAAGGAGAAGGTTAGCTGTATCTCTCGTAATTACCAGCTGATAATTTATGTTTATGTGGCCGTAGAAGCGCCCGGGGCTTACTTACCCCTTTCGCTGCTCGTGGACGGGGTGTCGCGCGCAGAGTATTACATTACGACACATTCTTACGCGCGTGCGAGGGTGCCAGAGTGGCGAGTAGGGCCCGAGGGAGGAAGGGAAGGGATGTGAGTGCCCCTTGTTCATATTATACATCCTTAAAGTCCTGCCACCCATTATGGCTATGCCGGCGAAATTTACAGCCGTTTTCACACGTCTCTGAGAGGGGGTTAATAGTCCCTGCAGAGAACCGGGCAACGAAATTCTACGAACCTTGGAGAACCGTTCCGGGAGGCAGGACCGAGGACTCGAGGAACCTGACCGCGATTCCCGCCATCCCCTGACCGCAAAGAGGGGTTGCGCGTGCCGGGCGTATCAACATTTCGCGACTGCTGCAAACGCGCGGATCGATAAATTGATTGGATAACGGCTGTTTAATATTTCATGCTTAATACTTTGGCACCTTACTGAAAGATATCATTAAGGAGCAATTAATCCTGTTTAATTCAAAATTTTTAGTCCATAAAAATTTACTTTTAATAATATTAGATATAATTAAGCAAATGTTTTATAATTTATCTTGTTTGCTTTTTATAAATTTATATATGGTATTTTATTTCATCTTATTTTTTTTTTAGCCTTTGATGTTATAATATTTGCAAACATTATATACATTTTCACTATAATTCGTTAAAGAATCGGGAAGCTTAGAATGAGTACGCGTTCCGCTGTTCAGTTATCGTTTATTTATCCCGCGGAAGCGTGAACTCGTCGAATTGTTTTTGGGCGCTTTACATCCGCTGAGCCGATTGGAGGTGTTATATAGTCCGGAACTAATTGCGATCGTCAATTAGAACGCACCGGCCGAAACGAGCTGCAGATATTAATTATCGATGGTTCGGCTCGTGCGACTCATGCGAAACGACGAGCAGTAGCAGCAGGTAGATAGGCTGGCAGGTAGATGGATACTCAACCATTGTCGGCTAAATATCTGAGAGAGAGAGGAGAGAGTGAGAGGTAGGGAGAGATGGATAGAAGGGCGAGGCGGAGAGGTGAAGGGACGAGTTGCAGAAAATTAACTTTCAATTTGAACTCTTTATCGCGCCTGCCGTTTTAACCGATGGTAGTACCATTGGCATGTAGCTTACACCTGTACTCCGATTACCGAGGAAACACGCGTCCACCCCTTGCCCTCGTCTTTCCCTTCGCTCCTCCGGCGCTATCGCCAAGAAAAACTTCCGGTTTCCTACATACTCGAAGACGGCAAACGGTTTTCTGTGCACGCGAGTTTGTCGATTGTGTGTTCGAGACCCCAAAGAAGTTTATTTAGAAAATTTACGGTACATCTGTTCTCTTTCTACCATCGTTTCTCAGTTGTTTATATAACACGCATATGTTACCCGATAATATCGCGATAAGAAAGAATCACGATGCGAGGAGATATTACGGATAAGATTATGCCAGACTTTAGTAGCGTAGACGTTTCAACAAGCGCATTTCTATTCACCTTCAGATTAACAATTGCATGACGGGAAAGAATCACGATATCAAGAGATATTGCGGATAAGATTGTGCCGTATTTTTGTAGCTCTGTCTCGATGTCTTTACTTTTATTTATGATTGTATGATTCCTTCGAATCTATGATTTAATAAAACTCGCGCGTTTATTATCCTCTTTATTTGTGAAGAAAAAATTTCGATCGCGAAATTAACATTATTCTTTTATTATCGTTCTCACTGTTTCTTCGAATTCTGACAGTACATACTATTTTACTCGCAGGCAGCATATCCTGCTTTATTCATGCACCATCGACGTAGCGTCGATGAAGGGACCGACGGATATGTCGGTTAGCTAATCGTTCGAAGTCAAGAAGCGCAGCGTAGTCACGTCAAGTATACAAGAACGGTGTCTGTCTCCGTATGTCGTGCTCGTTCACCCCTGACGCAGCACCTTTAAGTTTCGAGTTAAGTCGCGAGTGTCGTTGCGCAAAACGTATTCCGTGCGTGCGTGCGTGCAGACGGACAACACGCGTGTAAGAACGCAGGACGATCGGCGAGGAAACCGAAGGGAAGCCGCACGGGAGGGACACGCAGATGTCGGTGAAATTCCGTTCGGAAAGTCACTCGAGCGGCGCAGCTCGCATAAGTGAACAAGGTAACCCACTCTCCGGCGCGTCTCTTCCTTTATTACCTTGCCACTTGGATAGGGTACTCCTTATTGCCTACGCACGAATTCATAATGTCGGCTACGCACTCGCGCGCAAGCCCGTTTCGTAAGTCGCAGATCGACCGGTAAGATTCGGCGCGGATGTCTTCGAGCGAAGAGGGAGATGTTATCGTCGCGGGTATGTTTGCAAAAATCCCGCTATACGTTACTACAATACAGGTTTATTCGCGTACTTTCTCAACTTTTTCGCATAATCGAAAGCGGCCGCGTGCATACAAAGAATAGTGTTAACTGCGAACATGTGCTTCTATATATATATATATATATATATGTATATTAAAAGAAAGCCTTTTGTTTGTGCTGTCTGAAAGAAAGTCTATTTGAAAACTTATCTTTTCACTTTTACGTGTATATCCTTTTAAAATTGCTAGATATTAGAACACCGCTATACTTAAATTAAAGAAATTAAAAATACCTTAAAATAATTTAATTAATTACATTAAATAAACCAGAAATACATTCCTTCCCTTGTATTTAATAAATCGATTGATGCTTTTAACTCTTTCATCACACTGTTTTATTCATTAACGCATTCCAAAATTCCTTTAAGAGATAATATCACGGATTTGAAGATTAGACAATACGGTGAAAATATGAGAAGTGATATAGAAAGAGCAATTGTACGAATACTCAATCATCAGCGAGGTTCGTCTCGCTAATTTCTTAACGACAGGAGCCCTAGGTACAACCAGTCATTAATTCCTAATTAAGAGGCAGTAAATTTCAATAACGATCATTAAGAAGCGGACGTTACGAGGTCAGGAAGAGTTGCGGAGAGAGAGAGAGAGAGAGAGGGAGGGAAATGAGAGAGCAACAGGGACAGGCGAGAAGGAACGAAGGCGCAAACGTACGAGTGACCGTCAGGTGCGCCAGATGCACGCTCGTCCCTCCTTCGATACTAATCGTTCGCCGATCGTTTCTAAACGACCTTCGTATACGAAGAACGACTTCCTTAGCCACGACATCGCTATTACAAATTGAAATTATAGCGGAGCGATATGCAGTTAGAGCCGTTACGTAGCTATGTATCTAGAGATCAGCGATATTATTCTAATCTTCTGCAATTACTATCGCACGATTAAGATCGCGGTTAAGAAATCTGCAAAGTGTATCTCGTTATTAAAACGAGCGAATTTCCCGATGCGCATTTGCTAAAATACATTTGTTCGGTATTCAGTATCAATCGAAGTACTTGTCTCTATTACGGCGACTCTCGAGAGAGAAGTAGGATTATATGAAATCTTGTCGCGCGCGCGGATGAAAATCCTTTGTAAAACAATACGCCAAAACGCGCGGGCGAATCAGCACAATGGCTAAAAAGGAAAGATGCACACATACGTCCCTATATAATCACGGAGTGTACAATGATCAAATAAGCTCGCTCCAGGCTCGCGCATTTGTTACGGCGCGGCAGTATATTCTCTCTCTCTCTCTCTCTCTCTCTCTCGGTACTCGCGTATATATACATATAGGTGCGTGAAAGTTACACCGGGTATCGGGTAGCCCATTATTCCGCAAGGTTAATACTGAATGAATTGGAATTGAATATTATAACTCCGGCTTGTGCAAACAGGGCCCCCGCGCAGATGCGTGCCCCCGGTGAAGGTGGTATACGGAAAGCTACACGGAAGCGGGTAGTTGCGGTAGCAGGTATACGCAAGCCTTGGCGCACCCTGCCACCCGGTCACTTGTACAGAATTGTAATTATAACGTCGGTAAGTAAATTATAATACAATGCCGCGCGCGCGCGCGCCGGCGCGTGTTTAGTATTCACAAGATAAATAATACCGGCATACGCCTCCGGAGTCGGCCGCGAGACGGACCGGAGAGCGCGTGAGCGGGGGTGGGAACGAACGGACGGACGGACGGACGGGAGCGGGAGGAAGGGGAGCGGGAAACGTAGAAGTTGAGACTCCACGGAGCAAAATAGCCGAGTTCCCTGCGCTTCTGCGGTCAAAGAAGCTTGACCTCGGACCACCTCGAAATCACCTACACCGAGTTTTCTGACCTTTGTCGGGAACGCCGGCGGGGAAAAATCTCGCGGTGGTTCACTCCGCGGGCGGAGTGTACGGAATATGAAGGAAGTTTTGCGGTCGCGGGGGAGGGAATGGGGGCGGGGGGCGGGGGGACTGCAGTAGCCCGAAGGAAGTCCGGATTCTCGAGTGGAACGTGTGCAATCATAACTCGCGCGCATCATCGGTCCCGATAACATGATTTCAACTATTCCGGATTTTAAACTGGCACCTTTGTTATTTATCTTAAGCGTGAGAGAAAGAGTACAAAGTTAGTGAATTTATATACGATGCGTATCATAAAAGACCGTAGGATCTTAAATTCGAGATACATTATCGGCAGCATCACACGAGCTCATCAATTTCGGCATTGCGTGGAGAAATTTTCCCTTCCCTTTGTGCCCCCCCCCCCCTCCATCCTCCCTTCTCTCATCTCTGTAACTTATTCCTGTCCATTCCGCGCAACATTCGTTCTTTCTTCTTCTCGCGTGTCTCTAATGCCGAGACACATAAAGTCCAATATATGAACGAGCCGGCCGCACGATGATCATGACTCAAAAGTTCCCTCATCTCGCGCCGAGTAAATAACACCCACGTGACGGTGTCGCTTTCTTCCACTCGGTGGTTAGATTACCCGGATGAGTTATGATAATTCCTGCCGGACGGCGATCAACGACGTGGAGCAATCAAACCTGGTCGGGCGTACCAAAGCCCGCCAACGCCGTCGGCGTAATATCTTGTGCCGCGAAATAACACGATGCCGCTATTAAGCGCAAGCTCTCGAGGGACGGACGGACACACCTGTCCTTTCGCACCTTCCTCCCGGGCTATTAATCTTTTTGCAGTCGAGACCCTGGTGATCTCGAGATCGTTAGGGGTGATTGATACGTATCGGCAGAATTGATTGTGCAAGTACGGCCTATCCTTTGTTTAATCTGTATCACACTTTTTCGAAATAGCTAATATTCGATAGATATCTTCGATAATTTGAAGACGATGATGATAGTAATCATCATGGTGAAGAACGATTCTAGCGCGTTTATATTTTAAAAGAAAGCGATCGCGTGATAGTAGCTCGAAAATAATTTCCAGGTGGATTTATTTATATAATCTAAACATGAAAAGAGACTCGTTTTCCTAGTACACGGAAATAATTTTGTCCAATCGAGCTTGTTTTTCAAGTCGCTTCACGTCATCACGTTTAAAAAGTTAAAAGTCCAGGCGCAGTATATCTAGCATGATCGTGCTGGAAAACGAAATAGCCGTGGCGATTGGTCGAACGCAAAATCATAATTTCAAGAAATAGAATCGACGGATGTGAGTCGGCGACAACAATAACAATTATTATTTCATCTCGACAGCCGGAAATACAATGGCCGGCCCGAGAAATCGCGCCAATTGTCGGTTCTCACGTCGTCGTCCCGCATATACGCGTCCGTTAATCGCTCGCGCGTACGTCGCGTTCGTGGAAACGGAAAAATAGCCTGGGAATCGCTTTGGAATCGTTGCCACGAGGAATTCACCGTGTCTACCATGAGATCAAAAGTCCGACATAAGAGGGAGGAGGGGAGGGGTGGGGAGCCGAGAGAGAGGAGATCGATCGGGCCGCGTCGGTGGAAGAAGGAGTCGGTCAGCCCGATAGAAACGTCGCCGGTGCGCGAGAGAAAGCGACAAGCCCCGATGATAGCCAATGGAACCGATGGAACCAATGCGCGTGTTGCCAGTTTATTCCTACTGGCCAATCGTGTTAAATCGCTTCGACCTCCTCCGCTTCGCGCTCCTCTTCGCGTTCCTCTCGCGCTCCCGTGCACGCCGCGACTCTTTTCCCTCCTTCTGCTCTTCTCTCCTCGCCGCTTCACCTCTTCTGCTGCACAGTCCCTTTACCTATGCCCCGCACTACACGAAAAACATGTAGAGGAGAGAATAAGAGAGGAAAACGAGGATGAAGAAGAAGAAGAAGAAGAGGGCATCGAATAAGACCGAGGAGGCAATTTTATCGCGCGAGCAAACCAGATGAAAGAAGGGTGGACAGAGGGGCAAGTATAGAGAGAAGGAGGAAGACGCAGAGGTAACGTTTATAGGAAGGGAGAGCAGAGTGCGCCGATAGTAGTAGTGGTGGGTATCATGAGAGAAGAGTAGTCGAGGGAGAGAACGCTTATACCTACTCTTCTTCTCGGAACAGTGTCGCGGTATTGCGCCGTCTCCGTCTTATCGATAATTGGAAAAAGGAGAAAAAAGGAAGAAGCTTGCCTGCCAGGGGTAGAGAAGACGACGAAGACGATGACGACGACGACGACGACGACAATGTTGAAGAAAACGACGACGACCACGCCGGTGCCAGCAGCCAACCCCCTCGAACTCCTCTCTTCGACGTGTCTCCTTCGTCTTCTTCCCCCTTCCCCTGTTACGCTGTCTCCGGTGTCCCGCGCGATCATCCTTCTTTCTCGCCGATTCCCGATGCGCGGTCCATCCTTCTTCCTCGCTTACTTTCGGTACGCTGCTCGTCTTCCTTTCTCGCCGAGCCTCCTCCGCGGGGCTATTCCACCTCCCAATCCTCTTCTCCTTGCTTGCCGGATGGAGGTCCACGGAGGTAGAGAGGAAGCGAAGCCCGGTGGGGAGTGGACGGCACTTCATGGAGGTAGAGAGAACGAGGGAGAGGAAGTGGTGGCGGTCGCGCGGCGCGACGTTGAGTGGGGAAGCCTATCTAGAACTGGAGAGGAGAGGGAAAGCTACCAGGCACGGCCGGAGCGGAGTAATGGAAGCTGGAGTAGATATTGTATGGCATTACCGGACGAACTTTCCGCCGCGAACATTGCGATATTGGTTTCGAAGAGCGCGGCCCAAGCAGCTCGGATGAAATTGGCCTACGGTGTGCTCTCTTTCGTATCCTCTACTCTTACACTCGTAGCATCTCTATTACCGAGTATCGAGAAATATTGTATAAAAGAAAAAAAGAAATAGTATTAAAAAAGATTCACGCAAAGAAAGACTCAATAACCAATCTTGAAATTTAATTAAATTTTTAAAAATTTTACATATTTTTGTTATGAGTTTAAAGGATGTATTTTGATCATTTAGATCTGTAGATTGCGTGTAAAAATAAGTCTATATTATTATATAATTAGCATCGACCGTAAATAAAGATATTAGTTTCCTATCGTCCATATCTGATATAAGTATTGCTCGTATTAATACACTGGCCCCATCACATAAATAAGCTTCTCATCCGCGTGCACCTGCGACTCTTCGATAAGCCATCGTTTGGCACAATTCAAGACGCATAGTATAAAAACCGTAAGAACATCGGAAGAAACAAATTTCCAACGCGCAACCCATAATGGAAACTATGTAAATATTGAGTCGAATATAAAATATAATGCATATCGTTAACATATTGAAACCTAATGATTATTGTGACGCGCCATATTTATATTGAAATAAAATTGGAAATAGTCAAAACATTTTAATGCTTTGATTAAAGAGTAAATATCGGTTGCAAATGTAATAAATAACCTAACCCATCGATCAAAATATTAATTGCTGATGATGATAATGGCGAGTTACACGTGTTTTCAAGTAATAAACTAATGGTATCCTTAATGCAGAATAATGATGAAATCTAATGATTGAGCACAATTTGAAGATTTGCGCTATAACAGAAAATTGAGCGTTTTACAGGTTGCCCGTTCCGCATTAAAAACCTGCATTATGTACGATCTCGATGAATGAGTATAATTATATGCAAATTACCCAATTAGTTGTGCTTGACATATTTGCAGTACTCGCTAATTTTGCCGTTGCTTTCTAACAAATTGCAAAGATTATGATTGCGTACAAGATCATCGTGTACACTCGTTTACTTTTAGGCGATTACTCACTTATCGATTGTGTTCCCATTAAGGGGAGAGGCGATAACTCAGGATGCTTGTTGATAGTTGCGCGGGTATTGTGTCACTGTTTGCGATACATATGATAACGCTCAAGTTAATACCGTTTCTAAAATTGCCGTTGTGTCCGCTCACCTCGGCAAGCGGAAGAAGAAGTGAGAAGGAAAGAGAAGAAAAATGAAGCCGGTGACAATCGAGTCAACAACCTGCGGGCGCGTTCCGGCCATTGTTTCCTTAGTCGTCCCGTAGAACAAACGATATTTCGAGAGAGAGAAAGAGAAAACAATGCGCCTCCTGTTCGAAGTATTGCTCTGGTTCGTGGAAAGCATCAAACCGACTGTTACTGATACCCGATAGAAATTTCCGTTTTCCGAACGCAATTGTTCGAGATCGGAGAAGGGACAGCATATTAAAAGCAGCTGTTATGTGAACGCTTGACACATACTATAAGATTATAAAATTTTTATTTTATTTCATAAATCGTGGTACAAGAAAATAGACCGGTAAGAAACATATTAGCCAAAAGCAAACTTTTAATCTATTTCAAAGCTAATTTATTTTATTATTACATTTATTAGTCCATCATTTTCATTGAAATAATCGAATCGAAATGACAATCGATACGTCATCTGCTTTTGCAGAGAGCAATATACGAATAACTCGTATATTTCTTCATATATGCCTAATAACTTCCGAAGGAAGACGATCGCTATCTTTACGCTTCATATGCTTTAATTGGGCGTCGTCAGATGATGGAATTAATTTGCAAAAGCGCGTTGAATGGCTAATAAGAGAATAGCCGGTCTATGCTGATAAGAACCTACAATTAATTAATATATTGAATGGCTCGTTCAAACCATTTCTCTTTTTTTTTATACGACAAATTATGATAATGTAGGCGAGTTGTTCGTTAGAAGAATCGTCCTTGCTGTAAATTGCACAAGCTGCTACTATCTCGCTTCCACTTGGTTACTTAATAATAGTATTAAATATTTATTATTATGCGCTCTCATCGGGCTTTTTACGGTAAAATAGCTTTCAAAGAAAAGCCGAATTGCTACGGTAGTCAATCTCAATATACCTTATTATGAAGCACTACACGTTCCTAAGAGCATCCCCGAATCATAATATGTAAGCGAACAATTTTTATTAATGATTATTTCACGTGTTACATTTTTGTTAACAGCTATTAAAATTTTTCTAACAAAATTATCACAATGTTATAATAAAATTATATTAAATAAAGAGTGTCCTTTCATAATAAAATATGTAACGAGCGCAGAGAAGAAAATGTCGTCGCATTATTCATCGTAATCGTGAAGTCTGACAGTTACCGGAAACTTTCCGACTCAAAATCGATGTCAAGACCGTTGCACCTCGACCTACCATGATGCAGTCGAAAAAGAGAATGACTGGAGATAAAGGAAGAAGAGCACATGCTATTTATTCTCGAATTCGAACTTAGTAGACGTGCATTGGATGTTCGGTACACAGGATGCTGAGAATGCAGTAATGACAGGAAAGCGCACGGTCGAGCAGACGTATACGTATATATTCGTACTTGTCCGCGGTTGGATAGGCCTCAAAACCGACTGGTATGGATCCTCTACATTCGGTCCGATCTTTTCGCTTTGTGTCTGCCTGTCTCGCACCGGGTGTTTTAAGTACTTAAAGCGTTTCATGTGGCATATCTATATACGTGCCGTCTACGCGATTTTCGAGTTAGAAAAGAGCGAGACCGCGCGATGCTTACAGAATGGTAACTGCAATTCATCTGGATGGATACGAAATTATATTGGAAGATTATCATCGAGATGATATTACAACGATAAGAAATTCAATCAACTAATGTTTCAAAAAAAAAGTACAAATTCATCTTTAATAAATATATACTCGTGGCAATTTTTCCCAATTCAACATAATCCATTGGTGATTTATTAAACTTTTGCAGTCTCATGTTTTTGACAGAAACAAGCAAAGTCTTGCGTAAATGCAGTGACTATTATGCGAAGTGTTCGCCGCAGTTCAAGACGCGGAGTGCGTAAGAATCGCCAGGAACAGTGATTAGAATCATTCGCCGTTTCGGACCAGCGACCAAGATCGTCCACGCGTGGAGGACTCAGCTGCTTGCCAGGCCGCAATTACAATACGTCTGAACCCCCTCGTGGTCTCCCCTCTTCTTTTTCCCGTTCACTACTACATCACCAGGCTACTACTTTAACCGCCGCCAAGCACCGACACACCTTTCTCGGTCGGTCAGAAAATGAGAGCGAGAGAGAGAGAGAGAGAGAGAGAGAGAGAGAGAGAGAGATTCACAAACACCTATACGTACACCTCGTTTCTCGTGCACATCTCATTAACTCCACTGTTTCAACCTGACGAGGTATCGCCGACTATCAACCAGGCATCGACTTCGGCGTAGGAAGTGATTCACGGTTCACCGTGCATCATTTCACGCGGATTCGACGGCGGCCTGCTGCACACGTACGCAGATATTTGATATTTTCTAGTGCCGCGAGTTGTACTACTCTTTGTGCCAAAAAGTATTTAAGATAATAAAAATAAGAAAATGTGATAATTTCTAACAATTAATTGTATTCTTATAAAATTGTGCATTAAAATTATTTTACAATTATGTTGATTTATAAATTGCTTCCAATTATTTTTTAGTTTGAATAGCAAAATTTTTTTATTGTGTTGAATCTTAGAATAAAATTTTAACGTACTTGTTAAAAAAATCGCATCGAATCAATTAGTAGAATATTATAACTTATTACCACATTAACTTGTATACGTGTGTATGTGTATGTGAAATATCCCGAGAAATAATTACTTTGTGCCTCTTTCATTGACTTTTCTTATCGTTACACGCGGTATGGCTATTCACAATTACGGTTTCATAAAGTATAAATATACAGCAATAATTACTTAATTCTCAAGACTGTTAGAGCATGTTTTACAAGCATCGTGGAACCAATTAGGATGAAAATTTCGATGAATTATAATTCGCACTTAACGTACCATGGTAGTTAATCGCGAACGGATTAAATTCACCATTGAATCATTATATCGCGGTGAAGTTCTCATTTGATGTTTCGATGAAAACACAACGTGTTCACGTGAGTCGTCTTTTGCAGACAAGAGCCACCTTGCAGCCCGATCCTAATTGTCCGCGGAGCCAGGTGGGCCTTCTTCCAGTCCCCCCTTCCTGTCCGTTCATCAAACTGTCATTCGACGATGTCAGCCTCAAGAGAGCGAAAGGGCCCACAAGTCCCTTCTTGAAAATCGAATTATCGTCAAATGTGGTCATTAGATACGCATGAGTGGCTACGAACAAAATATCAATAATTTTTGTATTTAATTTCAGCATCAGAAGATCATGTTTTATTTATATATGGTATGCATTTCAATTGTGAAAAAAATATCGATATTTCTTCTCTATCTCTCCCTCTCTCCCCCTCATCATATCCATAATACTTATAATTGCTAAATGCATTTATACAAGACAAAAGATTTGTTTTTACGTTTTTCAAGAAAAAATAAAAATTAAAAATTATATATACATATAATTTGTATAAATAAGTAAAATGAGCATAGACAGTTTCTTACGTTGAAAAAGATATATGCGTTCTATAACGCATTAATTACGACCGGGCAAAGTATGCATCAGTCAAGTCAAAACTTGAAACGTCATTTCCGAAGATCACGCACGTATGCCGACGTAAGCACGCAAATAAAAATTTATTCGTACATGGCGTATAAAGATCCATTTATACGCTAAAATCTAGGCGCATGTATATTCATATCAAAAAACATTATTGCAAGAATACAATTTTAAAGTCCGATTTGAACAACTTTCGTATTCATTTTTCGCGACAATTTATCAGCACATTCCCTTTTAATTATTTTCATATGCGTGCGTAGTGTAAATCGTGAATAATTCCGTGTAATTTCCTGCGAGTACAGTGGCCATGAAAGAGTCGTGTCGGTTTTGATGGCATCACCGGGACGCGCGCGTGTTACTTGCCACCTTAGCTTCTTTCCATTCGTTCACTTCCTTTCGATTATCTCGCGCCGTCCTCTATTAATCAGACCCGACAGTCGCGGTGCTCGCTCTTAATTACGCGAGAGCTCGCGTACGTAGATTGACCATAAAGATGACTCGGGTACGCGCTCGATTCTTCGATGGCACCGGCAATATAAAAGCGCCGACTAAGCCGCGGATACAAGGAAAGGACAGCGGCAGAGAGGAACGATTTTAACTGGCCGTTAAAACTCAATGTATCGCGCGACGCCATTAAGGGCATTTAATCGAACCGCGAACATGTAGGAATTATTCTTGCCCCGGCATGCTTTTTTCACCTGTCATCGGCCATAATGACTTTAATGGACTCTGAAAGCACGATGTTACGCTGGCTACATTTTTTCTAATATTCGTTCGATTGGATATATCTCATTCTATTCAACGTGCTTTACAGAATCAACTTGTGTATATTTTAATTAGTCGTTAATTGATCCTAATTACATGTCATATAAAGATGTTTAGATTTTTTTAATGCATCTGTGTGATCTTTGTGTAATTAAAAATTATAAATAAATAAAAGTAATAAAAATTATGGCAATAGAATAAAATTGAAAATGATACGAACATCACAATCGGAAATATTTTCAAGACGAATATATTCTGATTCGTTTGCACGGCTCGGCACTTTCACACGGACGAGACGTGTCAACACGCGTGTGCTCTCGCGTGTGTGTGTGTGTGTGTAAAACACGTTGAAAAGACTAGGTCTGATTTAAGACCCAAGCCGACTGACGGAATACCACAGATATTAGGAACGTTCGCTCGGCGAGCGAAGCTATAGACAGTCATATCCGGCGGGCACCGGCAATTAATAACTCGCCAGGGCCTATTAATGCCATTGTTCAGAGACGCGTGACGAAAGTGCGTCCGTGTGAGTGCGTCAGCCTGCGTGTGCCCGCTATCGCACTCGACCAACGTACCTGTACCTTCCGTACATAAGGTGAGGTACAGGCCATTTCAAAGTGAGGGTGAGAGACACTCGTGGACACAGGTGCTTCCCCATCTCGTGCCCGCGCGTAATCGGCGGGCCCGATCTGTCGATCGATTGAATCGCGCCACCCGGTGAGGGGAAGCCCACGCTCTTCGAAAGGATAAAATGAGATTTTAATCGACTTTTCGTATGCTCACGCACAGCTGGAACGTTTTTCGGTATAGCTCCCGCTCGTAACGTATATTCCGTAGGACTGAACACCGAGGGTGCGATTCGCGTTAGCATTGTGATCGCTAAAAGTCTTTGTGTTAATAAGGAAAATTTATATATTCTTTCTTGGCTAGAAAACATATTTATTACAAAATTATCTCGGACTCGAGTCAATTTTTATCGTTGTTATCTGAAGAAAAAACATTGCATCTATTTATACATACATGTATACATATATATTAAGTTGTTTAATGTTATAATAAAATGTGATAGTAGGATCTATATATATTTTTTATCTCTTACTATCTATATATACACATGTGACATGTCTTTATATTTATTAAATGTTGCTAAATTGAAAACACATTTTACGGAAAAGGTACGACGCCTTTGAAATCATCTCAAATTTTTTATCGCGCGGTTTATGCACTTGCATCGAAGACTCTCCCTTCCGCATCGATGAAGAGTTCCTCTCATCGAAGATCGCGGCCGAGAATTGGAGCACGAATAACCAGGCGTACCGATCGCGTTGGAGCGCATCGCAAAATCTCTGATATATCGGCGCGAGGAATCGAAGCCGTGAAATTTATTTGCTGCACGGCGATACGTCGGGTGCGACCAGTGCGCCGTGAAGGTAATAATAACGATACGTAGAGAAAGAACGGTAGCCGTCAGCAGGCATACAATATACCTACGACATACGCGCGCATACATATATGGGCCGTCTCACCTTGCTCGCGCCTCTTGCTCGAGTTTCATTATTCCGTTTGAATTACGCTACCCGATATACCCGGTCGATGCTATCTGTCGTCGGTGTATCGGTTCTCTACGAGGGTCGTTTCGAATTTTTACCACGACTTGATAGATCGTTTCAGTATGAGCGGCGCGCTATTTTTTGTCTTCCTCTTCGATAGCGGCAGAACAATCGTGACCGAAGAAAGGGGGCGAGCAAAGTCCTCTCCCCTCTGACCCTTCTTCCTCTCCACCGGGCAGTATATACGTTTATGCTAATTTGTAGTTAGCTTACGTGCGCGCACTCGTATCTCCGGCTCTGATGCGCGCACGGTACGTGCCAACGATAGGCGAGCTCCGTAGAAACCGGTTCCTGCCTACCAAAATCGCACTAAACGCCATTTATTTTCCTCTTTGTCGGCTATTTGTAAACAGTCGATAAAATTCGGCGCCCGTCGATTACCGACTTTCGAATGTTCGTCGAAACTGCACGAAATTTTACCGAGGTTAAAAATTGTTATTGATGATTGGAGTTTTTAACTGATTCCAGCCTCCCGATTCGAACAATTCGAGTAGTTTGAATTTCAAGCTCAAATCATCAATTGTTATTTTTTTTTTATATGGATAGTATAAGATTAGAAAAATAGAAACAATGTCAAATATAAGCATACTTACAATAAATAAATATTATCAATTTTTAGTTAATTAATTAATCATCCTAGAAATCGTATCAATTTTTATTTTTGTTAGTTATTTGAAAATAGACAAGAATGACAATCTTTCGACGAGAATCTCGTCATTTTTGGTGGCTATAGAAACGCACAAACTGCAGTGTGAATCGTTTCATAACTTTGATATTTTCTTTTCAGATGGAAATTAGGATTCTTCTCTTGTAATTTCAAATGTCATCGCCTGTTAATATATGAGCAATGAGTTTCTTGACAATTTATATATATATATATATAGATATACATGCAAATTTTTAAGTACTTCTTTCATTATACCGCATTAATCTATTTCTCTGACAACGAAAAAAAAAAAAAACTTGTTATTCAATCTTTCGTCTTCTCTAATATAGCAATAATCGCGAATTGAAGAATAATTTTGCGAAGAGAATGAATTCGATCTGTACGAACTGCGAAACGTTTGTGGAGACACGAGGGCTCGCAAATGCATCGTTTTTCTTCATCTATGCTGCTATACGCGCATTTACGGATTGCAGGCAGATTAATAGCCCGTGGAAGGACGAAACCGAGGTGCGCGTTGCTTCTGAATCAAGATCGTAAAATCTGTGGCTTCCGTTCACACCGTACGGCCCTTCAAACTCGTCTCCTTTCTCTCTCTCTCTCTCTCTCTCTCATTCGCATAAGCGAGGAACCAATAAATCTGGATCCGGTCGCCCGGATCATGTGTGCGGCTACTAAGGCGCTTACACATTATCTCTCGCCTTCCCCACTTCGTCCTTCTTTCCATTTCTTGATCACGCGCTTTTTTCCTCTCTTTCTTTATCTCTCTCTCTCTTTGTCCTTCCTTCTTTCGGTACAATTCCCATCGAACTTCCTCATGCGTCCCCCCGGCTCGCAACAAAACTCAAATCTAACTTATTTACATATCTCTGACGATGGTGGTAAATTACCATATTCACGCGTGTATGCATATATATATATATATATATATATGTATGTATACATACATCGGATGGTATATATGTGTCAATGCATATGAGAGCGACAAACACAAAGACATGCTATAGATAGGGGGTTTTAAGGGCGATAGGGAGGGGGGCAAAGGAAGAGACTCGTAGTACCCGATAAAACCCCCGTATAGAGATATACCTCCTGTGTGCAAAGGCAAGATCGTATGACACATACGGCATACGTGGCGAGAAAAAGAGACAAGGTCTTGTCTGCGTGCGTCCACTTGTCAGTGTGTATGTGCTAGTGTGTGTGCACGGGTACCCCTCCTTTATTGGGCCAGATGGAGGGGCCGCGCCAAGGTCGGGCCTGTTCTCTGTCTTTCGATCGTTGAGAAAGGGTTGTGGATCGATGAACATGGATTAGCATCGCCTCATAATGTCCACGTATCTTGGGGCATTCGAGCAATAGGGTTACTGCGATGTGAATCGAGCAGCTAAACGATACTTCGTGACGAAAGATACGTTGAATATGATAAAAAATAATAGCTATCGTTATAAATTAATGTGTACAGCTTAACAAATAATTTATAACCTTATGATCAATAGTTTAAATAATTAAAAATTTCTGTGTTGCAAGACAAAGTGTGAGGCTGAACGGTGGAACATTGCCCTAGAAAATATCGGAGAAAGAGACCATAAAAGTCAAGGAGATTAAGATCGCCTTCGCGGACATACGTCGAAGTCGAGCGCCGGACGCTTTCAACAGAAAACTTACAGTATTTCAGGTAGTTTTGTGGCCGACACCTTTGCTCGTTGACCTGGATCAATTCTGGAAATCAAGATCCAGGAAAATTGTGCGCAGGTAGCATACACGCGGTGATTCATTGGGCGGAAAAGCATTTCTATCTAGTTGGAAAGATACGTACAAAGTACTTACGACATCTTTGCAATAATAATGTCTAATCTAGATTTCTTGTTGCATCGTGCAATACTATTGATTTATCAATAAAATACTTTCTTTAAAAATAAAAAAACTATTTCTCCAATTTTATTTGTAAATAAAATGCTGGCTCCCTAAAAAACATTTAATGTAATGAAAGAGCGTGAATTGTATAAAAATTTGTCATTTATAAAGAAAAATAAAAAAATATACAGTATACTCTCAAAGTGATCATTTAGATATAAGAATCGGCGTGAGGTCACGGAGTCAATGCCCAACACAAACATCAGAGAGTTTCCTTTACTTTCGAAATCGACATTTTTGCCCGTTGACCCGGATCAATTCTGGAAATCAAGATCGAGAAAAGCAGGTAGTATAGAGATGGCCGATTGTCCATTGTATGCTCGGAAAAGTACGTGTATCGATGAAAAAGAAGTTACGTGTGTCGTGTACGGAAAACGATACGCATTCAACGTCCGACGTTCTTCTTCGTCTACGGGGTATCCTAGAATTGGAAACGTGAGACGCGGACTCGTGGATGCGACAAACGTGACACAGGTAAAAACACTCCTGCAGCCCGAAAAAAAGCTCTTTCTTCCCCGGAGATGGTGCATTCAACGCGATTGGTTTCATTTTTCATGCCGATTGAGAGAAATATCGTGTATCAAGAAATAAATATATGCGATATATAAATAATATACATTTCCATTCTTAATAATCATCTTATAATATTCTCGATAAAATATATCTTATCTCTCCTTAAACAAATTTATAAAAACTCGTTTTATATCAAAATAATTATTCACTGCATATAGACTAATGCAAGCACAAAATGTCAATATAAAAACGATTTTTCTATACCATTTAATCTGATATCCAACTTTTATTATTCTACAATGTTATAACGATACGATAGCTTGGCGGGCGCGCGACGCGTTAAGTCTCCACTCGACAATCTTAAATTCAGAAATGATCACGAGGGACACACAACGGAAATGAAAATACATTAGGATTTCCACAGAGGGAAAAAAAAACGAGATTATTCGCCGTAGATTCTGGCACAAAGGTATTAGCACCATTTTACTCCCTTAATATATTATTTCTACGTCGAGGACCTTCTCAGGATCCCCCTCCCCCTCTTTCAATCCGTACCCTTTCAATAGACAGTCATATGCATACCTACGAGAAGACGAGACGAGGGTGAGGAGGACGTACCGATACCCAAATTTCTTTCGATCAACCGGTCGGGAGACACCGCTCGTCTCCATCGCGAGTATATACGCTGGATGCAAATTTCTTCGTATGCAAATTGTGCATCGGGAGGTATGCAAATGCTCGAAACATGTGCGCCCCGTCTTTTTCGAACCCTTTTTTCGCCCGGCACGCCGAAGATGATCGGGAACGCGCCCAATATTTGCATATCTTGGATATTTCCTCTCATTGTATCGGGACCATTGTACCGTGGGTTCCGGGATGGGATGCAGATTCTTACGTACACGATGGATCCAAGCCATTAATCCGAATATCTCATTGAATCGGACCGGTGCTAGGATTGACAGATTGCCTCGAGTGTTCCCAGGATCATAGTTTCCGGCTTCTTAATGTTTTCCCGACCGAATGTGCGCTCGCAGATGTTTCTTTGCATCAATTATATTAAATGCTCTTACATTTTTTTTATATCGTAAAAATCTAAAGCTAAAGTCTCTTATATAAAGAAACAATTTTAGCTTTTTAATATTGAAATAAAACTTTTTAATAATTAGTTGTGTAGAATTAAAATAACTTTAATAAATTAACTTTAATAGAGTAAGTCTCTCTCTCTCTCTCTCTCTCTCTCTCTCTTTCTCTCTTTATCTTCAACAGTAAAGCGTATCGAATAAATATCCTTCTCGCGAGATGTTAATGTAAACGGTTGACAGCTGACTAATCGAAGATACGACCGTATATAAGATAAAAGAAAATTTAGCGAACGTGAGAAAGGGAAGCAGTCCTCCTCACCGGTCGTCTTAGCATATCGAAATTACGACATAATCGAGAGCGTATCGAGAACGAAGGGCCAGACCAGCCGGGCGTATTATACTCATAATACGATCGTACCGGAGATGTCTCATTGTCTGAAACCAGTTCGCGATCTCTTACTCCTTTGCATACCTACTCTCTGCGCGATTCGTAATTATTGCTACACGTGCATTGATTATTAAACAGCTTGGTATATCCGTCTCGTTCTCGGTGTTTTCGACGGGCCCCGTTTGAATATATGTCATCGCGACTGAGAAAATATAGCCAGGTGCTCGTGAGTATGAAATCGACTTGGACGAGAAATACGACAGACGTTTGGAATTTTGTCGCAATAATAAAAACTTACGTATTGATCAATCGCATTATTTGTTTGTTGTTTCGGATTTATGTCTTATTGTTAGTAGCTGAATTTACTGAATAAAACGTAAGCAATATTATAAAGTATGATAGGAATACTGCAAAAAAAAAATATTAAACTTGTTAAATTTTTATCCTAATATTGCACCGTAAATAATATATGTATACACGCGTGTTGTTATACTGATAATAATGTAGAACAGTGTGTTGTTTACAACACACAGCGTTTATAGTAACAATCTTCGATGATACATCATCCAGGCCGCGCTCGGACATGCAATGTGCAGCGATGCGGGGACGCGGCGGCGATAGCACAGCGCGATCGTTTTGCAATGTTGCTGAAATAATTTCTCGAAAACGGTAGCGCGCGCGCGCGCGAGTGCGAAGGAGAGGGAGGGAGAGAGCGGCTATGGCCGCCGGGAGAGATAGATGCTAAATTCCTCTTTGCTCCGAATTAATCTCGGCCGGAATGTAACTCCCACACCAGACCTACCCCATTGCCCCCGTGGACGCCGCGCCGTGGTGGACTTTCATCACGAATGGCTTCTAGAAGGGATGCAATTGTCCGCATCGCCAGTCGCCGATGTGCATACGATGCACATTTTCGCGTCGCTAATGAGAGAGAGAGAGAGAGAGAGCGAGAGCGAGAGAAAGATAGATAGATAAAGGGAGAGAGATAAGCGAGTCGCATTGCGCTCCGATCGAATCATTCATTTCTATGTTCTCGGCGTATAATATTGTATAACGATTGTATAACGCGTATCAGGTCGATCCAAACGTGTCGTTTGCGCTGTAATTATTTCACGTTGCGCAACGCGATCGTTTACCGCCGGCATTCGTTGTTTGGGGAATACATACATCACGATGTGGCGCGAACGCGCGCGTATTCTACTCGACACAGTTTGATAATACTCGATCGAAACGACGAGTTCCAGCACCAATGGCGTAATATTCACCGAATGTCCTTATATCGCGTGTGATACTCGTCGTCTATGCGATAGTTGCGCAACAACGCTGCGGATTTGATAGCGATCATTTCAGGGACGATATTAGTCGCGCTCTTACATTTTTAAGCATCCCGTGGAGGAACTTTAGATCAAGTAACTTGTAAAGTAATGAGTTACATATACTTGTAGCGATATACTATTAGCCGCTTGCAATTATAAATTTTAAATCATTTATGTAACCGCAATCATGTGAGCAGTTTGTATGATATATTTTTCACAATGCCTGTAACAAGGACTCCTGTCGGAAATTCATAATATATGACAATCGGTATACATTTGTTGGCAATTTTGTATTTGTATACAATTCAATTTTCTTCAATGGAATTTTATTCGCAATCGTTTTCTTTCTCTCTTTTTTTCTTTTTCACTCATGAACGCGCGCGTATACAAAGTAATCTTATTAATTATGCAGGGAGATGAAATTCAGTATTACATCCCTAACGACGAATCTTAATGACAATCGACAAATAAGTCGCCCGATTGGGCGCAGTGTTCCTGCTAGTTGCATATTTTCTGGGCCAACGAAGGGCCACAACCAAATTCGCCACATGCTAATATAAAGTCTTCGAATAACAATTCTACCAATGTTTATTAATAGTGACTGCTCTTTTTCCCATCGTCGTGCGCACTATTGGTAGCTCAAACCGGCTAGACGACTCTACCCCCTTGTGAATTATTTCAAGATTGTCCGAATCGATTTTTAACAATGAGCCGGCATATCTTGGAGCGAGTCGAGAACGAGTAAGATTGTAATAAATTATACAGAAGCATCTAAAAATTTCACTGTCATATAATTGAGTCGTTATATTAATGATTTATTAATTAATTATTATTTTAAATTTGAATCTTATTAATGTGTAACGTAACAAAGCAAAACTCTTCAAAGTTCGATACATTATTGAATGATAATATTCAATCTTTCGATCGTAGATAGCATACAATGGAGCGTGTTATGATTTGCGATTATATGAGCTAATGAATTATATTTCCGTCACACAATTATACATATGGAAGTTAAATGCGATCTCTTAAGAAATGTCTTAATTAATCCTCAGAAGCGTTTATTGCAAATTACTTCTTGCTGTGGTAATTAGGCAAAATTACAACGTTCGCGTTGCACAATAAAGTAGAACAGGCAGCATGAGAACTACGTTGCTGCAAGAACGGCCGCTTTAGTTTTCCTTATCATTTGCTGCGTGGAAACAAAATCTTATTCTTTTAAAATATGCATATCTTAATTAAAATAACGCACCATTGAATCTAAGACTTTTCATAGCGATTAGAATGTGTGTAACTAATTTATAGATAATTTATTTATTTTTTAATTTATTGTTTTGTTATTATTAAAATAATAACACGTGCAAAAAAAATATGTGCTTAATAATTAAGATTCTCGATATAGTAGAATAATTCGATAAGGATTAACGAAATATTATAAATATTTGTATATGTGTATTCCAATTTAATATTGATCGACATGATTATTTGCAAAATTGTAATTATAATAATGCACAAGGAATTATAATAATGCACATCATTTTGTACACAGGAATAAATATCGACAAGCGATATCGCGATATCATTGTATACTTCGAAATTTCTCCGAATTGTTGAAGGAAATTATCACGCAATTGCGTACTTCTTGCGTGCATTTGTTTGTTTATTATGTGTGTAGACGGCGGTGACATACTACCGATACATGCGACATAAGCATTTTTGAATTTTGACGTCTTCCTAAGTTCGATTGTTTTGTTTATGACAACAAAACGAGATAACACGTTTCAAACTCTCAAGTACAAGCATAAGTTTTTTTCTTTTTTTCCAATATATGTATATGTATATTTTTTTGTCTATCTAAATATAATTCGATATTATATAAAGATGTATAAAGATTTAAAAAAATGTTTATCATATTAATCACTTAAGTATAAAAGACTATAATTGCATTATTTACTATACAATTTTCAAGATTCATTTTTGATATAAAAATTTCCATTCACACGATCCACCAGTGAATTTGTTATCGCAAGTTCGATACTCACGTTTATTATTACGTATTGTATAGCGATTATATGAAATTCCAAGAAATATGGTACCACATGTAATCGGCTATTCCCTGTATGACTCGACCCGAGAGTGTTGAGTATCGCTACGTATAGTGAAATACGATCCTGTCGACGTTCCTGGCCTACATTGCCACTCATTATGTGATCGAAAGTAAACGCTTAACCCTCGTCTCAGGAGGACAATCTTGAACAATAGATTGCGCGGAGCAGACGTATATTACATCACAGACATATCAGGTATAAACCACCAATTGTGTATATAGCGATATCAATTTGCAGATCGAATACAAAAAAAAAATTTTTTTCTTATATTTCTCAGTAAAAAAAAAAAAAGAGAGAATCTATTTAAATCTAGCTAGAATATATTACTACTTTATAACATTAGGCACAGCTGTCAAAGAAAGATAATTTATTAATGCGATTATTAGAGTTATAAACTATTGCTAATTGCAAGCATAATTCATCGATCAAGATGACACGTTTGATCTATTCGCTGTGGAGTATATTAGCAGAAAACTCTTCGTACAATTAGTATACGAGTATATGAGCTCCGAAGAGTAATGCCGTTCCAGTCATTTGAGGGTTTGTCTTTTACACGCGGCAACGTTTCTGTATGTACTTACAAGCGAAGTAACGTACAGCAAATGGTCATGGCCAACGCGCGACGAACCGAGATCTCGTTTCATCAGATCTTCAGAATTGCGCTCGAATAGCATTAAGCGCGAGAATAACGTGGAAGCAGTTTTAATTCCTCTCGAGGGTCGCACTTTCCCATCTCTTTGTAATATATAAAATTAGAAATGAGACCCTCAAAAATTATACTTAATAATGACTCGATTTTACTCTAACTTTACTACAATATCGTACGTGAGTTAATATAAATGATTGTTAGAAAAAGCAAGTTTTCTAAGAATAATTTATTACATTTATGACACAAATAAATATTTTATGAAAAGCTTTTCTCGTTATGACAAGACAAGAAAACTTGAATATCACGAGTTGTTAAAAAATTTAAAGATTTTTGCTCGATTAGTTGTACACTCGACGAAATAAATGAAACGGTAATTAATTAAAATCGATCGTGCAAATTAATTCTCGAAGAGAAGATTGCGACAATGCGCGGCAGGAATTTTTAAAGAGTGTGCTGCACATTGTCGGCCAAGGCTCTCAGGATGAAAGCTGCTATTCAGATCTTAACGTTCGTTCAAGTGCACTTTTCTGAAAGCCATTTCCAAGAGTGCGTATACTCTAAGTTATACACATGTTACGTTATAGCCCCTGTGTATATCTTATAAGATCATTTTATAAGATCATCTTATAAGACCATTGCCTAAATAAGGTTTATGTTCAACGTAACCGGCTATAAAACTAAATATTTATATACAAAAAAAAAAAAGAATTAAGTGATTAGATAATTATTTTTTAAAGATAATAATTGATTAAATCACAAACAAGATAAAATAAAAGTAAAAGTATGGCTAATTAAATTTTAATGTTCGTTAAAACATCGGCTATTAATAAATCATTAAAATCTTTTGCGAGAAATCAGAGAAAAGTTAACGCCAATGTTGTATTGACGCGACAAATGTCGCTACAGTATACGAGTTGCGAAAGTGCATATACAGGCTTTCGGGTGAGGATGAGAAGCGAGTAAAGGTAAGGGTGGAAAAACGTCGAGCTGTGTGATCGTCCAGAAGGGACGGCGGTGGGGGCAGCGAGGGGTTTAGAACCTGCGCCTAAGATCACCCCTTCCGAGCGCATGCTCATGCACCCCTTTTCCCACCCTGTCGCCGTGCTTCGACTCCCGATACGATCGGAAAGAAGAGCCGAGAGGCAAACTATCAGTTTTTCTTATTTTTGCGACCTGTCTACTCGGAGATTGCAAATATATATATTTTCTTGCGAACTTGGGATTAATATCACGAGATATGTATAAAAGCTTTTTATTTGGGGATAACGTACATAAATATTATAATCTCGTTAACTGAATATTTTATAATCTGCTTTTAAAGTTTTCTTTAATTCATTAATAATCTTAAATACTATTTTTTTAAAGATTAAAGTAAAAGTTACAGAAAGATAACAATATATCCTTAATTTACATCTTTTTACAAATATATGTATGATTCTTAATCATAAAACCTTGCATTTCAGGAGCAATATATCAAAAAATAATAATAAATAATCAAGAAAAGAGGAAAAAATTCAATATTTGATATAAATAAAAAGATCAATAATAACATTTAATTAGTAAATAGAATGTAATCTCTTCAGTCGCACGTTCTCCCATCATCGTGAAAATGAAAGCCCTATCAATATAAACGGCACATCTTTGAGCGTAGCACAACCCTTCTTTCCTTCGATCAGCCCCCGTTGAAGTCACCGATATTTCCGATACCTGATATATAGCGAAGCGTCCCTCGGCGTTGTACGTCGGTCCGTGTCCTCGTGGCCGTGGATGGAAGGGGTGGCCGACTATCTGGTGGGGGTAACCACCCTCGCGTTCCAGCAGGCTGGTTTCCGTCGCTTTGCGTTGCGCGGCGCCACCGTACGGCCCGCGCCGAGGCAATCTCCCGCTCCCGAGCCGATTAAGTCTTGTCTGACCTCGATGCGTTCGCGTACCCCGTATCGTCCACCCTGCGTTCACCCGCGGGGGGCACGTCGACGACGGTCGAGCGCTCGACCGAGCGTCCGCGAGACGACGACCACGCTCCTCGACCGAGTGTCCCGGCGCACCGATGGCGCGCGGCGGATGCGCCGCGAGACCGAGGCGGACAATTCTTTCGCCGGGGTGGAAAAGTGCGTGGCCGGAGGGATGACTGCGAGGGCTGCAGGCACCGAGCGCTCGAGTTAGTCTCGGCCAGAACACAGGCCCAGTAGGATCATCGCACACGCATGCGAGGCGCCGTGGAGTGCGTGGATCGAACCAGAGCCCGACACGACGCTTCACGCACCGTATCATCGGGCGAGTGCACGCAAGTGCTTCGGTGTAAGGTGCGCTCCTCCCCTCCCTCCCTCTCCCTTCCCCCTCTCCCCTTACCATTCCGCATACTCGAGGACACTCGCGCGAGTAAAGGAGACGCTTCCTCACCGCTCACTACGAGTTCATTTTTTTTCATCTGCTTCGTGTGTGCGGAGTCTCTTTTTTTTTTCCACCGTCCGAATCCGAACGGACTACGAAGATCGCGAGGGAGACACGAAGGTTTCGAGGGGTAACACGAAGAGTAACTGCGGAGAGCGGCGGAGAGACTGTGTTTTCATCAGGTGATTGTCACCGGCGATTGTGATTGTGTACTTGTGATGATCTTCAACTGTGACAAAGTTTTCGTTCGAGAGATTTCGTGATAATCCAAGTTGACGCGGGTGATTGGCACGTAGGGACTATGCGCTGATAATCTTGAGCAATATTTTCCAAGATATGTTTTCGCGGTCGCACGATACATTTTAAATAATTATCATACAAAGAAATATGAAAGATAGAAGTTTGATATAAAATTGCAAATGAAAGGCGTGATTGTCTCATTTCAATATCTTAATTTGAAATTGTAATCATAATAAAATGTAGAAATTTTCTCTTTTAAATTAAATATTCAAACATAAATTGCTTATGCGCGATAAAATGATATCTTTTTGATATTTTTACAATCGGTATATTTCGAGATGAAAAAATATATTTGACTTTTTATCATAATAAAAATTATTTAATTATAAATATTTCAATATTATTACCGCACATATATATTTATTTTCAACAATTTCATTACGAATATTTTATATATATATATATGTCATTTTTTATATATATAGAGATAAAATAGAGAATAGAGAGAAAGTTATAAAAATTTAATTACTTCTTTTAAAAATATTTTCTTTCGAATGATAGTAACTTTAGAATTTTATAAGCAGACTTGATAAAGCAATGTATGAAAAACTATGCAACAGTAACATCTTAAAAGAAAATACTTTTTTGAGCAATCGAATTGTTCGAGAGATGCTACGATAAAATTTTTTCAATGGCTATTTTCGTAGAATTTTCTTTCGCGCTGTAAGTGTCGCATCTCCGCGAATACGTCACACATATGCAGGCATTCTTTAGGATTATCTGAAAGTCGAAACGGGACCAACATGAACGTGACCATCAGACGGATTCCTGATCGTCTCGGGCGCATTACGTACCTTTATCTCAAGCGGTCAAGCAACTTGCCTTACGGCTCGGGAAGGAGAGTGAGAAGCGCGATTCGAGTGGCTCTCTGTCGGAGAACTCGAGACCCGGTTGATAGCACTTAGCTGACTATTATAATTCGCGCGAGTTTCAGATCAGCAAACACGTAAACCTTAACGTCTCGAGTATGAGATCGTAAACTTCATTTGCGTTTCAACGCGCAGAAACTGGCGTCAAGTGTGTTCGCGAAACTCTCGCGACCGTTGACGAGAGATCATCATTAGTGAGAGAGATTTTCCAAAAATCGTCGGATAAACTGGCTTTAGTCAAAGAAATGCGTCTCAAAGAAATTCGTGAGAAATTAAATATAACGTTAACATTATACGTGAAAAAAGTGCAACTACTTTACTTAAAAGACTATTTAATTACGATCGATGTTTTGCCGTCAGCTGCGCTTCTTCGACGTCTTACGCGAATGTCGCGCGAGCCGTTGCGGATGACAGGAGGTTTTTCTGAGAAACTCAATTTCTCCTCCGAGAGATATCCGTGAGCGAGCGTCGTCTCGAAGAATAATCATCGCGTATACCCGGATCGAGTTCATTCTTTTGGATACCATACGTATCTCACTCCGTTTCCCCCGCCTCGTTCTTATCCGGTATAAAAAAGATTTTGCTTACTGTCATACAGACGGTTAAGTCTCATGTCGTTTCTACCGCGAGCGTGTTGTCGCGCGACGACGTCCCTGAGCGCGGCTCTTGAACTTACGACGATTCTCTCGTTCGTTCGTTGCGCATCCTTCGTGTGCCTCCGCGCAAAAGATATTGTTACAATCGCCAGGGAGTCTTCGAAGAGAATCGCGTTGCCACTCGAAGACCAATGGCGGGGACAGGGCGGCGGAAGGGACTTTATCGTCGACTGGTATATTGAGTAGCGTGTGACCGTTGGAAGAAAGTGAGTCTCTCTGCTGCGAGCAGCGAAATTCCAAGACGACCGTGACGCACGATGTCTCTCGCGGTTCCGTTTTCGACAGCCGGCAGTCGGCGACTTTTTGTTCGGGCCGTTCCGTTCGTGCGCGATGTCCTAGACATGTTCCCGTGACAAGGTAAAGAAATCCCTCCGATTAAACGAGCGTTTCAAATTCTTAAAGGTTTCGTTCAAGTCACCTCAATGAGTAGCTCCCATCTGATGATGTCAACTTTCTCTCTCTCTCTCTCTCTCTCTCTCTCTCTCTCTCATATGAGAAAATTATTGACATATACTTTCTTATATGTACCAACTTGAGCAATTTTTTTATCACCGATTTTTCATATTTTAATCTACCATAAATCAATTTTCCAAATCAGAATTAGTTTAATAATAGTCGATTTCTTGTATATATTTGCATAGTACATATTCGGTACTTAATATTAAATAAAAAAGACAACGAATTATAAAAACATTCATTCTTGGCCGGCATGTATTTTTCGGGCGACGTGTGTAAAAATTCGTGACGGACGACAATGGTAATTTGCATAAAGCGAAACACAATTGAGAAACCGCTTAAGCGATGCAACGGCGACGCGGAAAATGGCCGAGAAATTCGGTTTTTGTTCTCATCGATGGACGATGTAAATGCGACATAAACCTGCGCTGCTACGGGCACACACGTCTAGGAAATATGTAATTTAAACTCGAAATGATTTGTCGCAAGTGAGTTATTCCATGGTACATCGAAATCCGGGCAGCACGTCGCATATCAGACGACGCATTAACTTGTCGTACTATTACGAGAACCGACCGGCCATACCGTGTATATACGAGCAGTAAAATCGTCTCAACGGCATTGCAAAATGCGAGGGTGTATTCGTGTTTTTGGCCAATCGCCGAGCGTCCACACGCGGTCGAATACTTTCGGCGTAATTTTATCTTTATCGTAAATGTAAACGATCGTCCGATTTTTCTTTAACGAACGATTTTTCAAAAATCTGCAGAAATATTACGCACAAATATTACGTACAAATCGGCAAAAAATAACAAGTATTTATTATGCATCATCATGATTCCCTTAAAAACTTTTTGATATTTTATTATTTTAGTTTACTGCTATATTTTTGACTAGTAATATTGTTAAACACACAGAAAGTCGACATAATCCACACAAAAAAATTTCTATTTAAATTTGGTATTCTCTGACAAATATTTGACATATCTGACTGCGAGATACTCCGTTTTAATATTAATATTTGCAATAATGTAATATAATTCTCCAATACAAAGGCTATTTTAAAGAACTTATCGAATAATAGACTAAAAGCGATAGACTGTTCAGAATGTGTCACTGAAAGTTCATGTTACTTCATTAAATGCTAAGTAACGAAGTGTCAGTCAAATTTATCTGCTCATTTTCGATCAAAAATAACCATCTCGATTGTAATTCTAATTATCTGGCAAACTTAATGTTCATATCTTTTCAGTATTATAACCAGATAAAATATTATCTCATTAAAAAATATTTTCTATATCATCCCTTTTTTTAGAGCTCACTCAGTCACATTATTTAAAATATTTAATTGTTTTCATAAAATGCAAGTTTTCTTTTGCATCTATCGGTTTAGCAGAGTACTTTTTTAAGACAAAGTTAAATTATTTATATTGGTGAAAAAATACTCATAAATATAAGAAAATTTAATTCCTTTTCATTTTTTTTCTTCTGAAATAAAAACCTCAGATTTGTCAAAATTATAATCTTTTTTTTTTCCAAATGTTAAATGTACAAGAATTGCTACACAACACACACACACACACACACATACATACACAATTATGTCATAAATATTTCTGCAATCATATAAAAACTAAGTTTGCAAAAATCTTGATATACGTGATTTTGACGTGATGCAACGTCAAAATTGTCAAACTTTCGCTCGAAAGTTAATTTTGGAATCGCGTTTTAATTCTATATTCAGAGTATCTTTATTCTATTTAAAACTCGAGTCCACATTCTTGTCGTTGGCGAAACGAGCATCGCGTAACTTAACATTTGTTCGGACCACCGGCTCTGCCAACAATATATCCAAGTGTGAACAACGCGTAATATTTCTAAGCATCGAAGACGGTAAGACGAAGAGAATTGCTGCTGCTAACCTGGCCCGCGACACATATGCTTGCGTACACGCAGAGATACACACGCACGTCGCGCACGCCGGCCGGCGTTGACAAACTAATCCCCGCAGAACTATACCGGGTGATCGTAAAGTACACGCTGACAAGTATGCCAGTCGTGTAGTATTTTCGTAATGGAGTCGCGCCTGATAAATTTCGCATGTTAGCCTGGCGAGCGCGCAAACTCACATAATCGCACATCGTCACTTTCGAAAATTAGTTTATGAAATTTCTGTGCTTTTTGTGTGGCAGGTATACGTGCGTGCGCAATTGATACTTTACACGAATTATTCTTATCGCCGCTCTTGTGAAACGCGTTTGGATTCTAAAAGATTTTCAAGAAAAGTAAAATTTTTTTTCACGAGGATTAATATAAAGATATCTTGTTATCTCTTTAAGCATTGCTCTATCAAATAATACGATAAAATTACGTAGATTTCTTTTCATTAGTAATTAAATGCAACATCCTCTCCTTTTCTCGCAACGATTTTCGATTATCGTTTATCTTGCTTGCTCCGTTCGAGAATACGTTCGAGACGAATGGTATCTGCTGCGGAATACGAAAACAGACACTGTCACATTAATAACAACTAGCTGAAATTCCCTAAACCAACAGCCATAGAAACCAATCCCAAACTGTTGATGGTGCTGTGAATTAGCGCGGAATACTTAACCATACAAAATCGATCGTCACGCTGCAACTTTATGTTCTGTTAATCGAGCAACAAGTATCTAGTCAGTATCCTAATGACAGCGTGCCGAAATGTTAAATAGATTGCAGATATACTTGCTATCACATTCAATCAAATATTCTTACTTTCTGCTAACTTTAATTTATGCTAATGTCGTGCTAATCTGCCAACTGCTAATGATGTATCATAAAAATCAGTTTCATCATATTAATCATACTCGGTTACTAATGAAGGAATTGCAACGTGTTATCTTAACTTGTATAATAAACTCTAAAAATAAGAAAAATGATTTACTCGCATAAAGATAGCTAATAATATGTCTAAATAATAATATAATAACATTTTTTTCAATATGTTTTCTTCAGATATTATAACTTTAACATGAATGCAAATTATGTGCGTTAATATAGATATTTTTCTTAATTTTAATTTTTAAAATTTCATAAAATATTTTTACACATGTTTGTGCGACTTTTGCAAATGTAAAATGAATTCATTTAATCGAAGTGCGACAATTAACTTGTGACGATCGACAATTAACTTCTGCAGTCGAAAGTCAGTGTACAGTAGATAATCAGTAATGAAAATGAACGTTACATGTGCTCGTATGTGCGCCGAGTTCGATACCAGCTAAGTTAACTAGTGCGAAGTGGGTTTACCGCGGTAAAAGGCGGCTTGTACCGGCTAACCCCTTCTGTGGGCTATTACCTGCACGCGTGTGCCCTTAGCCTATTTTTTTATTTACGACGCATAAGTCAAACCTATAACACCGCGACAAAAACAATTCTCGTATGAATTGCTCGATATTGCTTCTTTTCTCCTTTCTTCCGAGACATATAATCATCAGAGTTCGTACATACATTTTTTATAAAAAAATTTTTTGTCCTCTGACATAAATTTTACAATCAAAAAGTTAAAATCGCACACACGCATAATTTGAATGGGGACATTCTAAATTAAAGGATTTATTAAGAAATCTCTCGCCTATCTCATGGACTGAATTATTAAAAGCAGTGAAATTTTAGCTAAATTCTTAATAATAGATTTTAATAAATGAAGGATCGATTGAAATATAATGTCTAAGTTTTTGACTTTTAACTTCAACTAGATTCAGTTCATGAATTAGAAAGAAAACTTGTCCGGCTTTTTTAATTTTCAAGTAATTTTAGATATAAAAAAAAAAAACTGAGTAGTGGATAAACTTCGCGGAAGGAGTCTTTAGACTGTAATTTTTATTTTTGTGTAAATGACAATTTGAACAGTTTTACTTTTCTCATAATGATTTTCTATTTTTATAATTTTCATTTTTTTTTTAAGTGTCGTCAAATTTAATAAAAAAAAAATCTTACTCTAAAGAAACTAATAAAGTTTTGATTTTTAATTAAAATTATTTTTTGTAACATTAAAAGTTTTTATAAACAATTGTCATTTACAAATTGTCATTTACTTAACTTTGCTGTTTCAATGCTCCAATTGTCTTTTCTTTTCCTTCATGTCTCGTCTAGTGCTCTTCTTCTGTCAAAATTAAGAAAAGTTTCAAGAAAAAATATCTATCTCTCTATCGGACTTGATAAAATTTAATCAGATTTATTTCATAATCAAACGTCCGATTTATCTTTAGACAGTTTGCTCTGATTATTGTTGATGACATGAATAATTTTTTATTTTACTCAATCGAATCATTAATAAAAACATCATTAGCATCTGAAAGATCGCAACATGCTTGTATAATTTGGATATTTTTTTTTTATAAAGAATATATTTATTTGCATTGTCAAGATGAAGAATTTTCGTAGACTTGAGAGTAAGAAGGCAAAAAAAGTAGAGAGAGAAAGATAAAAAATTAAAAAAAATGGAGCAGACCGATAGATGGAACGAAAGGGAGATAGATCGGATGGAAAGGATGGGAAATCAGAAGAAAAAGAGGAAGGTACGAGAAGAAGGGAACTAGCGATCGGCAGGGGTTGGAAAGGGCGGTCGGGGAGTTGAAAATATGAGATCCGCTCTGGTAGGGACCACCTAGCCAGCCTCCGTTTCTTTCCGCGGCTTCCCACTCCTTCCCGCGGCTTATCCCTACTAGCGCGGTATCCTTACCGAGATCAGACGGCGCGTGAGCGTAGTAGGGTTGCTCGCAGAGTCCGAGATTGGTCGCGTGGGGGGTTGGTCTACCCTCACTACGTGCCGCAGACTCCGCCTGTTCCCCACTATTTGCTCCGCGCCTCCTCCAGGCATTGCATCGGTCGTCCGGTAGCTCTTAGTTTCAGGTTAGGAGCCTGCTAGGACGGGTCTCGTTCTCTCTTCTTGAGGTCATCCGGACGAGAGCGAACTAAAGGGTTCGCAACGGTTCGGGTACGCCAGTGGAATCACGAAACGAGGAAAAAGGGAAAGAAAAAAAAAAAAAGGGAGCACACGGAAAAACACAGCCGTCTCTTATCATTTGGCCCATCGATAGGAGGAAATATTGGACGTGACATCGTGCTTGCTATCAGATCGATATCGATGAGATTCAAGAGACTCTGTCGCAGAACGGATTACGAGAAAAACAGATTTTGGAATCGCGTGGCGTATCAATCGAGTGTTGCATCAAGTGTCACCAAAGTGTTCCGAATCTCCAAGTGATATACCTCGTGAGGAGACTCCGTATCGTCGTGATTGTTTTTTCTTTTTTTTGTGTCGTCGACTGTGCGCGAGTGTCACGAACTGGATCCTCGTTGGCGCGAGTGAGTAAACATTTGATCTGTTCCGTGCCGTGTGATGCGGCAGCGCGTTGAGATTTGCGGCTCGCGTTATCGCTACGTGGACGACATCGGCGAGAGCTCGACATTAATATCGGCCAATCACCGTCTGTGAGAGAGAGACTCTTCGCAATCGTAACGATTTCGCGGATGGCCCGGTCCAGGCACACCGCGATCCTTTAATAGTGATAATACTAATGACACGGTGACGAATGATACGGATCATCACGATCCGTCGATCGAGACACTCATCGGCACAATAGTGATGATAATGCCGTGGTACCGAGCACGTTTTCGACAAACGTGAAACCGTCAGAATTCTTAGTGTCGTTGTGTTCTAGTTGTTTGATTCTCAACGTTACGTGGACGAATCGCGACGCGCTACATATAGTCCAGATGATCGGCTCGGACCACAGATCGATAGATAAAATACATACTCTGTGCGAGTGACAATTATCAAACGCTTGTAAAGTTTTCGAAAGAGTAAACTCATGAAGATCGAATGCACGCCGACACGATAGAGTGTCAGTCCGGCGATGTTGATCGCCAGGCAATAACACGAAAGTGCAAATCGTTAAGTGGACGCGTGACACGCATCGCGCTACGCCGTCAACTGCCGGTGAGAGACGGTACCGACGGAACCGCCGCCTAAAACGTGTTCTCCGAGCACGACCGGCAGCTCCGGAGGCGGCGGCGGCGGCGGCGGCGGCGGCGGCGGCGGCGGCGGAGACGGCGACAAACGAGGAAGAGCTGTTTCGCGCCCGCCGGAGAAGCTCGAAGCCGTCAAAGTGGCTTCGTCACTGGGGCTCCAGGGGCCTTCAGCGCCGATCGGGGCCCAACTACTGGCTACTGGTGGTTCGGAGGATGCGCCGACCGCGACCGTGTACCACGCCAATCTGGTAGCCGGTAGCAACACCTCCGTCGTGACTGCGGCGCTCCAGCAGCCCTTACTAGCGGGTCTAAACTCGGCGGCATTGGCCAGCATGCAGGCCTCCGCGGAGGCCAACTCGCGGAATATAACGACCATGGAATGGCTCTACAAGAAGGAGCCCTTGTTCACGCTCGCCCATTTCTGGCAACAGGTAAGTGCGCAACGATATCATTTCACGTACGCATGACGTAATTACCGCGAGGAGTTTAGTGTCATCGAATAGTGCGAATGTAGAATTAATCCTTCTCGCGTCGCTCGTCATACGAAACTCAAGTGATCTTCCGCATCCGATGAATTTTACCGACAAGAATTCGACGATTAGTGCGAATATAGAAAAAATGGAAAGAAAATTTTTTTACATATATAGAGGAGTGATCGCGATCGTGACTGCGTGCGCTTTGAATTTAGTGATGAAAATTAGTGGATAGAAGAATCTTTTCGGTCACACGAAAGACCAAGTGATTACGATTGGTTGTATTTTGTGTTTCGAAGTAGAGAAAGAGGGAGAGAGAGAGAGAGAGAGAGAACCTCGTACGGGTGTGCGTTCGCTCTGCGTATATCCGGAAATGGGCCGTTCGGCGTTGGCGTGGGGTGAGATAATCCCGGAGGGTTGCCGAAGGGTTCGACCGTGTCACGCGCTCGCTGCTGCTCGTAGGAACGCTTAAATCAGAAAATCTACTCGATGCGGATAACACAGTCATTCGATACGCCGCCAGTATTTACGCGATGGGACAGGCCGCGCTCTACGTAATTCGAAAAGAAAATACACACATTTTCCTGCAAAGCCTCACGCGTTTTCAATTTAAACGCGCACTGATACCGCGCGTTATAAATTTAGCCGCGATATTTTGGAATCGTTAATTACTAATAGCGTGACAATCTCTCTTGACATTTGTAGTTTAAATTATACGAATAATACGTGTGAATTATATATGTACATGAATATATCTACAAAATTATTGAGATATTTAATATAGAAGAAATAAGAGAAACTGATAAGACACGAAATGTTTAATATTCGCATATTTCTTATTGATAGCAATTGTGATTCAAAGTGTATCTATTATACAGCTGTTAATTAAGATTAACTTCATCTACGTGTGACATATCATAATTGCTGCTTTTAGATGCAATTATCTGTTAAATAATTTCATGTGTTTAAAAAAAGTCTCACGACTATTTTTATTGACAGATATGTGTAAAAGAAAATACGAAATATTATAAATATAATTTTAAATTACACAAACGAGAATGTATTATCACTGATAGAAATTTTAAATTTGAAAATTATGTTTCAATATACATTCACATAGACACTAGTGTGTGATAAATCAATATTTTATTTAATTAAACTTAAAGAGAAATGAGTGAAGTCTCTAAAATTATTAATATTTATATTTATTTTTCGTTTTTCGCATCTCTCTCAAAATCGTATATCGTGTTTTATTAGTCATCATTATATATCTGATTTTGCTAGAAACTGTCGTAATCTGACTACGTCAGATTTTCGCAAAATTTACTTGCCGATAAATAAAAACATTTCATCTGTCACATCACTGACAGTGCGATTCTTAGAGAAAGTATCCAGATATAATTGACAATTAAAATATTGGAACGGTTTTATTATAACGTGTTGTTTGAAAGTCTATCTTGCGAATATCATATCAAATCGTTCGTTTCGATAATTGTTGACGAATCGCTATATACATCGAGTACAGTTAATAAGGAAAAATTAAATCACCGCGTTTCTCCGTCAGTATTGATAAATAACGCGCGCAACTGATATCCATTAAGATCGGTCGTTTGCTATATCATTGGAACTATTCGTATCGTTGATCATTGAGTAAAAAAAAAAGAAAAAAAAAACGATCTGCCATTCCGCGAAGGCAGAATCGGAAGAAGTTAAAAAGAATTTAACATGCCCGTAGTTGTAACGAATGTACAGCTGTCATTATCCCGCTCGCTATGATTTATAAGTCGCTCGCTCATTAAGATAATTTGTACGTTTGAAGCGTTTTGTCAAACGTCACTATCGAGCGGCGAGTGAGCATCTCGAAAATAGAATCGCTCGTCGGTTAGCTTCATAAATAATTTCTAGCTGTCCGTTGATGGTAAATCTTCCACCGCAAAATCTTTCGGCACCTCGGCACGTAATTGCTCGTTGGTCAGATTCTCGGCCACTTGGCCGATTCTACGGTCAAAGGTCGAAGGTGTGAGGGTGGCTAACGTCGAAGTTTCCCTAGTGCGGTACTTGGTGTTTGGAGGATAGTTTAGCGATTTGGGGATGGCGCGGCCGACTTGTGGCAAAGTGGCCGACATAGAAGGAGGTTGTTGCTCGCTGATAAACGATAAAGCCCCACCGAAACCGAGTGCCGATGTTAATGACTGGACGCAGGAAATGCAAACGTTCGTCGTATCCTTTGATTAGCGGAAAGTCAACCGCGGGACGAAAAAAAGAAAAGGGAAGAAATCAGACAAATGTGAATGAACGGCGAGTTCCGCTATAAACTCAATATTTTATCGGATATTTCGGTAATTTATTGTTTTGTCTACCAGATTTATTTTGAGAAAGAAATTCAATATTGTTTGCTACGATTACTTGCTACAAAGTAAAATATTATTTTTAGATTTCTTATAAAAAATAGATACGCCTGTGCATGTATCTTTTGTTATCGTGTTTTCTTCTAT